>NC_045644.1:23050000-23287500 GCF_009829145.1 Chiroxiphia lanceolata
TTTTTTTTTTTTTTAAATTCCTTTGTCTCCCTTGAGTTAACTCACATTTTTTGAAACTGTACAGAATAGCTTGAAAATGATTAACGGAAAACTTCAATCTGTGAACATACTGCTGTATTTGCTCAAGAAATAACTTCAAGTATGTAGCTTTAAAGTGAGATGAATTGTTCACTATATACCTGATGGGTCATGTAGCTTACTCGTAAGCTTCTATAAACTTTAGGGATCATGTGAACAATTTTAGAGGATATTTCTAGAGCTTTGACTTGCTTTGGTTATTGTAAATAAATCTTTATTTGTAATAAGGTGGAAAAATACGGAACAAAAATTAAGGTAGGCTATTTAAAATAACTGTTTTGGGGTCAAGCCCAATTTATTAAAATCAAAAAAGCAGAGGGGAGAGTAAAGCTTGGCACAGGTTTTGCAATAATGATTTATCTGCACCTTGAGCCCATCCTTTGGACAGACCTTTGTTTGAACTGCAGCTGGCTTGGTTTATGTATGACCTGCTGGGAGCTGAGGTTATAATGAAAAACAGTTATTCTTTCAAATTACTCACAAGAAGTGGTGCCTGTTTTATCAAGTGCTCTTCCTAATTTGGCACATGGTGAGACTTTTAATGTTTATTTTTTCTCTATTAATCACACTGTATCTCATAAGAAGTCTAAACACAATGATGAAATACCGTATGCTTTCCTTAAAGCATTCAGTGGACAAACACTTCTCTAGAGAGCAGCTGTCACAAGCTCTTACCATTAATTAATGAAATTATTTGTTGAGGGGTTTTGTGTGTGTGTTGCCGTATTATGAACTTATTCTTGGATCAGGATTGAGTTTCACAATTTTGCAGACTAGCTAGTCATATAGGTTTACAGGACAAAAAAGAATAAGGAAAGAATAACTTTCTTTAAAGTAGAAAATGCAAAACTTGCAGCCCTTTCATTGTTTAAAACAAATTTAAGATGAAAATTTTCTTATGAAATGGTGATTAACTTGGACTTATCCTAGTTTTCTTTATTTTGGATACAACCCTCTTTAGACATAAACTGTATACTCTCAACTGTGCAAAGTAAACCTAGCTGCTATCCTGTTAATCTGAACAGCTAAAGGTTAAATAATACTAGTTTGGGGTAAACCTGAAGATAATGAGAAAAACTGTGTCTTTGTGTGTCTGTTACCAAATAGCAGAACTCAGATGCTTAAGTAAATTGGGAGTGCTAAATTAAGATGAATTGATGTATATATATTTTTTTAATTTCTAAGTTTTGTGGGGGTAAAATAGATGCTTTACATATAGACACTTTCAGTGAACAGAATGAAGTATTACTTGGAAGACAAGAGAATGGATGTGTAATAGTTAGTTCTACCTCCTAATGTTATTAAAGAATAGTGCTGACGATACCCTCTTTCCACACTTCCTCTAGTATTTTTGGTCTCATACAAATGTAGCACCGGTTCACCTACTGTTATGCATCTTACTTATTGTTATGCATCTTCTCTTGTTGCTTTAATCCACAATTAAATAGCCTGTTTATAATAACCCACAAAAGGAAGAAATTGCATCTGCTGCTTCTGAAGAAGACATTAGATTAGGAGTATTATTGTTCCCTTTTGTTTTGCATAAGCTGGAAGGTTTGGATAAGTAGGAGATGATGCTGAAATAGTATTTTTTTACATATTGGTGTATTGTATAAACGTTGAAGTCTCAGTGTGAAATGAGTCCATCAAATAGTGTTGTAAAGTCCTTGCTTCCTAATGCTGAAAGTTGAGGTGGTCTTTTGCATTACGCTGTTGTGTTTTATGCCTCGTTTAGTTTTGGGTGTTTAATTTGCTTTTTCTAATATAGCATACTGGAAAAATGTAGTGGCTTGTTTATATTAGACAAGCATTAAAATGACTGTTGGGACTTTTGGGGGTTTGGATTCTCATATTCTAAGCTAAATACCTTATCTTTGAATGTATGGGAGCATGTTCAGTATGACTTTAGCTCAAGGCTGGGAAGAAGAACCCATGACAATGAGGTTGGAATGGAGTAGCTCAGACAGCTGTTGGTGCAAGCTCTTACCATACTTTTACAATAGCCTCCTCAAAGCAGAGAGGCTGTGTTTAGTAATGTATTGACTTCTTATATTCACTGTATTAAAACAACCAGGTAATAGCTGGTAACAGAGGTAATAGCTCCCCTGTTACATGGAATGTGGACAGTGCTTGCAGGAACTACATATATATTTTGGAGCATTTCTTCCTATCAATTCTGCAATATCCCTTCAAAGTTGCTGAATTTCTTTCCTGTTTTATTTGTGGGTTAAAAATTGCACAGTTTTGTTGATTTTTAAACAAGTTATTTATGTACCAGTGCACTTCTATTGGGTTGGACTAATTACACATTTTACAGAGGCCGTGCTCTTTTATAATTTCCTTCATAAGATACCATTACATACACAACATATATCTATATTAGACATGCAGGTCCAGGTTGTATTGTGGGTATTACCAAGAACCAAGAGAAATAATAATAAATAGAATTTACTATTAGCATACGAGACAGAGGCAATTAGGCAAACCTGGTTTTAAACTTTTAACCCATTGTAAAAAGTGCTAGTCATAGCTTTATCTACCTCACTTTTCCTGCTAGAAACTATTCACCTGCTTTTTTCTTCATCTTTGGGAGGAAGCATATGTTCATCTGAAGAAACTAGCAGTGTAATTGCAAGGTGGTTTCTTAAATACACCTAATCTTTCTTCAGTTTGGATTTTGTAACTCTTAGAATTTGGCACTAATTCACAGTATTTATACTCCCCTCAGTGGTACACACAGAGCAGGACTGTTTTTAATATGGGTCACTTTGTTATGAGATATAATTGAAATCAGTATATTGATCAGAATTATCTGTATGATGATATATTAATCAATAAACTTTTTAGTCAGAACACTAGTGACATTAGTTGCTTTATGTCTCTGTAATTATTTGTTTCCCAAGAAGTTTTTGAACAGTGTTGGTTCCAACATGCTGATTTGAAATATAATTTTCGGTTTCCTTTTCCTGGTATTAGGGAGGCTACTGCAATTTTTGGCATAAATAACTTTTCAATTTCATTCTACATTCTTAAAGCACCTAATCAAATGATGTGCTTTGAGCAAAATTTAGGGGGGATTTCTGGATCTACTTAATGCCTGAATCATGACTGTCATTGGAGTAACTGGGTGTACAACTAGTTCATCTTACACTACGCATATCAGTATCAAGTGACTAAGTCAAATTAACAATGAAGACCTGTTCAGTTCCATTGTTTGAGTTGAATTTTCTTGTTTTAATGCTTTTCCCTTGCAATAGTACTGAATTTGGACATCTTACAACACCTTTTGTCTCTGCAGAAGTGCTGAGAAGATGGAAGTATTTAAAGAATAAACAGTTCGATTTAAATACAAAGTGTTTTTTCTTTTTTTCCGAGAAGTGAAAGCAGAGCAGTATATTCTTTCAGTCAGGCACAAAGTGACTGTTATAGTATATTTTGCATTAATTCATGGAAGGACACTTGCCTAAATCACTTTCTGTCTCTTGCAGAAGTCTTTGATCCTGGTGACAGTTTGACTGCATTAGTGAGAGTGTATTGGTTAATCCTTTGCTTAACTTGTTCTTTTTGGCACAGCCAGGGGCCTTTCCAAAGATAATCTGTCAGCATAGGCTAAATCCTAATCAAACAGGCCAAAAGAGGAGCTGGGAGATGTGTTGTATGCTGAAGAACTCCTTTTGGGACTAGATATTTTTTGATAGGATATTTTTTAGTGTAAAATGTAAATGTAAGCATTTATATAAACTCAACTTAGTCATATGGTCTTGCATTCCCTTTGAACAGATTGGTTAAAGAGTACATTTCAGATGCTATAAATGCTGTACATCTGCTTTTCTACCAGCAGTTGGTTTTGTTAGGGATCTGGATCTTCTCAGTTCCTTTAGTCATTTAGTATTGAACAATACATCTGAGTTTCTAGTTTCATAATGTAAAAAACTGACGAAGACAGAAATCTTTTTCAGTGAAAAATGTGGTGTCTGAAAAACCCGGTCACATGTGAACGGTTAAGATTCTAAGCCAAAAAACTTCTTATTCGCTGCAAGTGAATGAAATAGGAAAGTATCATCTGAATTGGGAAAGTTGTAGGTCACTTTAAACCTGACTCTCATGAATTACCACTGATAAAGCCTACATGAGACATAGAAGTAATAATCAGTATCCTTGGCTGCCTAGCATAAAATCAACGGGTGCACATTGATCTAATTTTGTAAAATAAACTGGAATTACAAAAGATCAGGAGAGGTCTTTTCTTTCTCCGAAATATATCTTGATATTATTCATTATTAGTAAAATCAGCTGTTCTTTCAGAATTGAAGTGTTTCAGCTTCTTTGCAGAATGGTGCTTAAAAAGCCCTTATTAATGTACAAGTGGAGGGAAACCTGAGATACATTTTTTCCCTTGTCAGTTCAGCAATCAACTGTAATAAGAGCTGATGTAAAATTTTCATACACTTTAAGGCATTCTTTAATGTCTTTATGCTACTTGAAACGCTTTCCATTTTCATTTCACTTAACAAGCATATTGGGATATTCTTTATGCAGATAAAACAAGCTTAAATAAAGTTGTTAAAAATGCCTGCAAGTAAATTGCTTGTATATTCCTTTCACTCTACTTTTTCCTTCCCCTACACTTAACATGATTAAACTGAATATTATAATATAGTTCATGCTAAATGGTTCTATGATTCATATCAACCTTATTACTGTCAGCTCAGCCAAAACAATTTCATTTTCACAATGTCGTGCCACTCGAATATGTAGTGGTATTATGGCAAACATGGGATGCCTGGATTGAGATGCAAATATGTTTCATCTTTCTCGATAACATTTTTTCTCCTATTTCCACATAGCCAGTTTTTCACTTTGTTTTCCATTTAGATTTGGTGGACTTAGAACTGTGACAAAATATTCCATTGATATTCCATAGAAAAAGTGTAGACTCATGAACTTCCACATTATTTAATCACCCTAAATAATGGATTAAAGATTTTTTTTTAGGGAGAAAACCACATGCGAACAACCCCAAAACTTAACTTTTTGACATATAAACAGATTTTGCTGATTGACTAGTTGAAATTGTCTAAACTAATAGACCGAGAGGGGAAAGAAATGGAAGTCATCTTTGGCTGAGATTCTGATAAGGGAGGGTTTTGCTAATTAAAAGGCAGTTGGCATTTTGTGACAGAGAGAGGATTTCTTTCTGCCCGTACACTGCTATATTCTTTGTATGCTCATCAAGTTGGGAGTAAGTTGTGAAGATACTTCTAAGCTATTTAGGATACCCATTTAGGATACCCTGTTTAGGATACTCACTTTCTTGAAAGCCTTTGCCATGAATCATGTTGTAGAGAATGCTTTTCAAGATACTTTTTTTAGGTAACTTCAGAGCCCACACCATGAATGACGTTTGAATCTGTATCCTCTTACACTTTTATTAGAACTGGGGTGATTTCATGGTTCCTAGGGTGGCTGGTTGAAATGTTGTAAGAGATCCTTCAAGCATTATAAAAAAAGACAAGACATGAAGAATTATCTTTCTGTAGTGTCTATTGCATAGTGCAAGGAAAAATTCACATTGCAGATGTGGAGTTATCTGGTCAGAAGATGCAGAGGAATTTTGTCAATATGTTGGGCATAGCTTCTACAGCTAGCTTTGAATCTCAACCACTTGGGAAATTGGATACCTCACCTTCTCTTGTTCAAACCACATCTCAAGGCTGTTTTATGGTTTTTTGGTAACTACATGTTTCTGTGAAGACTAGTATATGGTTTTTGGAAAGAAGAAAGAGTTCTTATCTGTTGTTAATAGAACAAATCATTGACTGATCTGTTTTCTTTGAATCTTTGATCTGGACTGCTTTTATGCCTTTTTCCCCCTAAATTATTTTCCTTGTGTAGAGAGGGAATTTCAATCTCAGAACATTAACTTTTCTTTTTCTAAGACTTACAGAGAGTGGATAAAGCCACAAGCTTTTTGGGCAATTCTATTTAGACAAAGTCTGGTGGATTTTACAAAATTATTCTACGCAGTTCCAGTGAAAAGCTGCTACTGGGTGGCCAAAGAAGGGCATACTTGGGGGTTTCTGTCCTAATTGCAACACGGTGTGCTGACCCATGCTTGATATATTAAGAAGACATTGCATACCTGAATTCTAGGCACCTGTTTTTGAAAACTGTGGTATATAAGTAAACCTAGTGAGAGAGGGCTATGTTTGACAGGTTGTTGTTCTATCCTTTGGCATGCTATTTTGATTCTTCCTCTCACTTTGTCTACATTTTTTATTTTTGTTGCATGTATTTGTTGCTATTTACTGTTTATCTTCTCTTTTATTAATTGGAAATTGATATGAATTTCATATATTGACCTTCTTCTAAGGTTTGATAAATAGTTAGATTTTTTAAAATATACCAATCTGAGAAAAGTTTTGGATGATAAATAGTTAGATTTTTTAAAAATACACTAGTCTGAAAGAGGTTTTGGATGATCATGGATATCTGTCTCTGAAATTTCTGCCAGCATATAGTGAGAAAAATGTTCTGGAACACACAAACTCTTGAGTTAGGTTTGCAATATGTATTGTCGAATAAATTTTCCTCCTGTTTGAAGTAATAGGAATAAATATGCACTCTTCAGTTAGAACAGTGAGTGGCAGTTTTCTGCCTGGGCATAGGAATCCTCTTGGGGTTTTTCATATGGTGGCAATTATTTCCCTGGCTGTGTTAGCATGACTGTAAAGTAAACCAAGTAATAAATTAGGAAGATGGAGTTGAAGATGTAGAGCCTCAGCCCAGCTAAACTGTTTTGAACTATGCAATCATATCTGTGATGCTAGAGAGAAAGGTAAACAATTGTTTCTGTAACGTGGTGCTGGTCAATGTAGTGCATTGTGACACTTTGCTTAGCTCCTATCTTAGCAGGTAAAAGAATAAACATGTTGGGGGAGCGCGTGGCAGGATCCTGATTGACTGCAGCAGCAGGCGATTAATGGGCAACAACGCTCTGACAGGAACTGCTGACAAGGCGATAATGAGATTAGCACCTTCTGATTCTTTTATTAACAAGTAGCCAAAGAATCATTTGGGCAAGTCAGTAGATAGTGATGGAATTGAAGGGACACTGGAACCTTTGGTAGCAGATCATACACCTAGTGCTCTGAAGGGTAACTCTGCAGACTGAGTCATCTCCAATTGCATATGTAGTCACTGAACATGATGCTGTTAGTTAAATATGAAAATAGTGGATGCATTACTGCATTTATTTATGAATGTTAATGACCCAGGCATATTGCAATGTAACAGTTCACTTTATACATGGAGCTTTTGCTCACTTTGAAAAAGTTTGTTCACCAGTAGTGGTACAATGTGAATTTTTTTTTTCTTCCTGGAGCTTCATGCTAGGATTGATCATTTGGAGTTGCTGTTTCTCAGTTAGCATCTTTTCCTCATTGTGATGCTTGTCTTCATATTGATGTGTAAAAACAATGGCTTTTGTGGTAAGAGAGGGGGAAATTATTATGACTGGAAGGAGGCATCTGAGGATTACTTGAGAGGACTAGAGAGTGATAAGAAGTACAAGATTCTAAGAGTAAGCAGATGTGAAAGAGAACAAACACAGACATTTTGAAGATTTTTCTTTGGGTCTGGGAGATAGTGCATTAATTTCTGGGAAGAACCTGTATTTACACCTGTTACAAGAAACAGCTCTGTAGGTGTGGTTCTGGTAGAAGACTATGAGAGAGAAGATGAAGGCCTAAGGAGAATAAAAAACTTAAGGGTAAGAGTGGAAAGGAATAGCCTGAACATGATGGAAGAGTTCAGCTGTTTGTAGGAGATGGTTTGGCATTTTTTTTATTTCACTGTTCTTCTGGCAGATATCACTGCATAGAAGTTTAATTTTCTTTATGGTCATTTAGGAGTAGGTTGGAGAAGGAAATTAATTGTTATTTTCAATGGTTTTCAAATATTAATAACACAGAGGTATTTTATGAATGCTTTTAATTGACTGTTTCATTGACATTAATCCCATTTGACAAGAAAATCTGATAAGAATGTTTTCATGATTTTGCATTTGACCAAGTTAAAACATCTTAATATTTATCATCATACTCTAAATTGGCTTGGAGACTTTTTCCTGGGGGTTTGCACTGGTGCAATTACTCAGGTTGTGCAAATGTGAACGGAAGCATAAATGTGCAGATTGGCATGATTTAACCCTCCTGTAGATCAAAATAATTTTAAGATATAACTGATACAAATGCTTGCTTTTAATGTCTAATTACAGTCAGGCTGGCTGTTCGCCACAGTAAACAATGCTTTAGTGTTTAAATTTACGGGTCACCTAAGTACTCTTGAAAAAACTATTCAGGCTTCTATGGTATCAAAGGAGATTTTTTGTAAGTTTGGAACTTTGCATCCTCAGGATATTGTAAGTGCTCCACGTGTTGGATCCCAGAATTTGTCCGCCATCACTTTCTTCTGTTCTGAAGACAACGTGGGCTTTAATTGTGTTCATGTGCTTGCTAAAGATCAGTCGTGCATGCCACTGTCATCCTCTTAAAATTCTTTTTGTGTGTGTGTGGTTTTGAGAGTCTCACAGTACTCTGCTCCAACTTAAAATAGTCTTGAAATCTCCATTATTTGGATGTTCTGTTTTCTTGAGCAGCTGATAGCTCAGTGTTAGAAGGAAATCAGCAGTGCCAACACAGTAGAGAGAAGTCTGTCTGCTTACCTTTATATTAATATATCTCTAATCATTAAGAAAATGGAAAGAGGAAAAAAGGGAGCTATTCTGAAGTCAAGAATAATGGCTTGCTTTACAGCAGTGTTTTCTTGACATGGCAGAGCTTGCTCATTTGTGTCTCAGACTTTACTGTTATTCAGCCAAGTAAAATGGTTGTCAATCTGTTTTAAGCGAAGAAAATTGAACTGGGTTTTTCAGGAGTATTGGTCGGCTTAGTTATGCCAAGCTGTTTCTTTGGATGGTAATAATAGATTTGTGCTTCAGCAGTATCTCTGACACAGCTGACTAGTTTTTAAGTTTACTTTTTTTTTTTCCCCTCCTCTTCTCTGAAAAGCAAGTTGCCACCTGTACCTGGAATGGAAAGATGCAATCCGGTTGTTCCTTTTAAAAAAAAACATTTTTAAAGAGACGGTATCTGATTTGGATAAGTTGATTTATATTTCACTCCTGCCTTTCTTTGCTAGTTTCTCTCTTAGAGGCACACTAGAATAGTTTGGAATATTTTATCAGTAACAATATATTAACGGGGAAAATGATAAACCTGAGGCAATGGTTCTCATAATTCCTTTTTAGCTCATTTATTTTTTTAACCAGTTTTTACAAACCAAATGTTAATGCATATGCTTGATTGCTAACCACCTCTGGGCATCAAACCTGTTTTTTCTTGAGTGCAATAAGTGATTATCCAACTCATGCTGCTCAGAAAAAGAGGTTTTGTTTTAATAAGCAGTTTGCAGTTTGGCACACAATGCTGAGGAAAGCAACATTATCTCAAGCAGTAAACTCTGCAGTCATTGCAAAGCTTGACAAGAAAATGATTGAGTCTGTTTGTTATACCTTTGTGGGGCTGCCACTGCTGCTGATGGAAATGTTGCTGTTTATTCAGCAATGCAATAACACTTTCTGTAATTTATGGATGCACATTCCCCAGATTACTAAAGGTAATATTGTTGACTAAAGGCAAGTATACGAATGGATAGTTTCAGTTGTTCCTGTCCTTATAAAAGTGATTGACTGTTCACTTTGCACTGGGAAGAATTTGCACAGGCTCTTTCCCTCTTAACAATTACAGATTTCCCTTCCACTGACAGTTACAAATAACGTGGAGGGTTCTAAGTGGCAAAAATGTACTGAATTCCACAGGTCCAAGGGACAAAATCCTAGAAATTGTAGAACTTGTTCCTCACAGGTGGTATTTATACTATTTTTCAGCCCGTTTTCCATCAGTAACAAGTTCTGTGACCATATGCAAGAAAGTTAGGATAATGTTTGTTGTATTCCTGCACATAGAAAAGACTGAGAAGTTGAGGGCAGTGTGTGTATATCTCTCTCTATTCTCTCTACACCAACACATTTTCTGAGAAGTAATGTGTTTACCTGTGGCCCTGTTGTGGCTGTGTATGTTAGGCAAGGCTTGTATATGCTGTGGTATTGGCATAGGAAAAAAAAAATCAATGTAGTAGTTATGGTTACCAAATCTGGGGAGGCAGGCAAATCTAGCAAGACTAAAATTCAAGCCTTTGCTCTTCCAACATATGAGATTTGCTTTCTGTCTTCAACGGACAAGTTCTTTGCTTTGTCCCTCAGTGATGGCTCAGGTGTTGATGGAGTACTTCAGCTGCTTTAGAGCCCCTCTTCCAAAGGTTGTCATTTTATGAGAAGTTTTCTAAACTCCCTTACTGCTTGCAATATGTCACATTCTGTTATAGAGGTGGTTTTGTTCGGTTTTTGAAAATGTTAGGAGTAAAGGAAGATTTGAAGGAACAAATAAAAGAGAAAATATTCCCATGACTGGAAAAGGAGAATGTATATCCTTTGTTTCCCAGCCAAGATGGTTGAACCAAAATACTGACTTACTGCCCATAACTTCTAGTTAACTACTGGTTATCTTAAGGTAACCTTAGTCTGTTTTCTCAGAGGTAATGGTGACTACGGGAGCTATGAAAGTAATTTTTTTCCTCCTTCATAAGACTGTGTATTTCCAGGAGCCAGTGCAAGTAGTTTTCAGGCACATGCTCTGTGCCATAAGTAATTTACCTTGGCTGATATTTTCAAGAAGCAATGTGGTTAACCTTTGTTACCTGTTTGAAGGTATTTGAAGATATCATGATTTGTGATAATTCTGTTTTGTGTAGGTGTTTGTTCCTATGACTCAGTGGGAAGTCTTCAACAGCCTGCTTAAACTTTATTTCCTATAATTTTGCACTGTCAGGGCAGTCTGCAGAAACATGAGTTGCAACTTCACTGGAAACAGCAGTGAAGCTAGGTTGTTAGTTTTCTTGAAAAGTTCCCTGTTAGGAATAAAAAATAATTCTTGAATATTACGTTGTAATTCAAACACATTCTAAGTGCTAGGAATTTCTCAAGCATCCTGTGTATTTCTTTTACTGCAAAATGTTATGTGCTTTCCTCTTTTTCCCCCCTTCCTCCTCTTAAGGAAACATAAGGCAACTCTTACATGTCCACATGAATGGTAAGAGACTGTAGGGATGTACTTCTGTGTTGCTGGATTTTTAAATTTTTTTTCTTTAGAAATATAAGAGTGTTCCTACTTTTTGCACTAAATCATCACAGGAAGGAAACCGTGAAAATGTCAGCCAAGTACAGAAAAGCTTGAATTTTGAGTATCTTAGGTCGTGTAGCAAATATAGAAAGAGCACATGATAACTACAAATGTGAAGTAGCACTCAACTTGTGCTATTATTTGCACTGATCATCAGCTTACTATATGTGTGCAAAGTGACTTGGACAATTAAATTTTCCAGTGATAATGGACTTAAAAGGAAAGACAGCCTTTGAGGTCTTATTGGCTGAATTTATGGTTTACACAGATTATACATGTATTATTAATTGCTTGTATTATCCAGCAGCTTAGTAGAAAGCTCTTATTTTTGAATCTTTATAAACTATTATTTCAAGCTGCTGATCAGCAGCAGTGATTTTTATCTAAAACACCACAAATAACTTTTTCTTTCTCTAATGATGCATATTTTAATTAACATGGGGTTTTTTCAGGCTTAAAGACAGCTGTTTGGTACTTCCTATAGCATTTCCTATGGTACTTGGAAGGTGTTCTTGTGGGGAATTCTCAGTGTGTCTTAAAATTGCATCATTTTAAACATCATATCAGTTTTAGAGTCTTCTTGTCAACTTCAACAGTCTTCTGGTATAAATTTCTTTCAGAAGGATCTTTTTGGAATTACTGTGTTCCCTTTGTATTCTTTTGTAAGGGTCAGCATTAAATGCTGTGCTTTTCACTTGCATAATACTGCTTATGGAAACACTGAATACTTAGCATTTTAGCTAACGTCTACGTGGATTTCCACCAAAGCTGGACAGCAAAATGTAGCTTGAAAAGCCTTACTGCTTTCTGAAATTGCAGTTTGGCTTTTTTAACAACTCAGCAAGAAAAAATGAAACAAAACAACCTCCCAAAGTAAAACAAAAAAACTCTTGAACTTCTATCAGCAAGAGTGGCATTGACTAACAGCTCCAATGTAATGGATGCATAACAGCATTGCAATCTGGGATATTGTTTAAATACCGTAAAAAGCCTTGTTCATTTACTCTGTCTGAGCACTGTAGAGAAAAATGGTGTGGTAATCCTGCCATAGCAGGTGGTACTACTTTCATATCAGTATAAAATGAAATTCTGGGGATGGCTTTTTTTTTTCTAATTCACTCTTTTTAATCTTTAAATAAGACGATTGGTAGCCTGTTGGCAAGAAAATGGGCCCTGAATTTTTATTCAAAGTTATACAAGGATGATAGTTGGAATTTTTGGCAGGAGGCAAGCCATTGCTTTTCAGAAAATGCTGTCAGGGGAAGCTTTTTCTGAGTTACCTGCTGGGTCCAAGCTCTTTTATGTTGTTGTTGTGACAGGTAGATTTATAAGGCTTGAAATTTGTACAAATCAGTTGTCATTCAGTGCAAGCTGTCAATGTGTCAAGCTGTCATGCCTGCTGTGAGGGGATGCCTGAGGGGGTGTACAAGGGGGCAACCATGGAGAAAGGAAATGAGTTCAAACAGACCTGAAATGGAGCTCACTTCTTTGGGTTTTCTGCCCCTGTAGAGCTGGCATTGATTTTTCTTGATGTTGAGCAACAGCAAACCTTAAATGACATGTTGTTAGCAATCTAAAGTTGCTGTTTATTGTCTTTTAAATGGCAGCAAATCATGCAGAAGAGAATATAGTGCGTGTTTTTGAGTTGTGCATGTTTAGCAGCATCCTGTTCGTGTCACTTTCCTGGCCTGGCTGATTCCAACTGGGGTAACTGCTGCTGCTAAACTGATGAACACAACTTTATGAAGAATTTTGCAGACATGACCAGAAAAGAAGTGCTGCAGTCTTCTTTTTCAGGAGTAAAGATCGTTAGTGAACATGAAGTTAAAATAGGAGAGTATCAGAGGTTTTTAATGTGGCAAAAATCCACATTGGATGTACTTGCATGTATTAGAAATTACAATATGTTAGGTTGGCTTATTGATCACATTCTCTGATTCTTGGGCTCAGTGAGAAGATGCTTAATATTGCTTCACAGGCAGGATTGTTAAATTCAAGCCACCCTACCCTATCATATTACTGCTGAGCAATGCTAATTTGATCATATTGTCATTTTCCAATCATTTCTTGAGTAAACCAGTATAAAACCTGAATTTCTTAGTCACTTCTTAATATCTGTGCAGCTCGTACATGTGAAGTGTTTTCATTTGATGAAAGCTGCACATTTGCTTTGACTGTGAGCTGTGATGGTAAAGTCTTACATAGCATAAGTGATGTAAGAGTGGCCATATCAGGGTGGCCATATCAGTATATGTTAACTCCAGCCTGGTAAATATCATTAAGAGCTATGTCTCTTGAATGATCGAGCATTTCACGAGAGACCTGGCCCCTCTCCAGACTTTGTGTTCTCTCCACATCTGGACAGGCTGTATTGGCTTTAATTAGTCATAAGATTTTTGGCCCATTCAGTTGATTCTTCATCCATCAAGCAGTACTGGGAGGGGGTAAAAATACTGGCTAGGGATGAAAACTGGGAAGGTGACATTTGAGCAACAGTCAGCATCCAGAGGTAAAAAAATTAATCAAAGATTTCCATATAGCTGTTACCAGCTGGCATTCATGGCCTCTGAGCCGTTGAGCTAAAAAGTCTACAGAGAGGCGCATGGCGCAGCTGAGTTTGTCTTGTAAAAGCGCAGCTGTCCAAAACATGACAGCTACAGCATTAGCAGGGCCATTAAGAGGTGTAGAACATTTCCAGGGAAATGATTTGAAAAATGACAATGCTGGCTCCTGTGTGATATTAATTATACCCTGTGCTCATGGCAAATAAGCTAAAATAGTTGGCAAGAAAGACAAAATGAGGTGTCTTGTTTCTGATAGTCATTTTGATCAGTCATAGTACAAACTGGTATAGTCTTTTAAAGAAACAATAGCAGTAATGGACAAGCAATATTTCTAGATGAGTTCTTTTTGAGTTCTTCAAAATAAAAAGGCAAAGCTGCAGCCTATAGGAAAAGGTAACTCATGAACCCTGAAAGCTGAAACAACGTCAACACTAACAACATTTAAGTTCTGGACCATATGTCAGGGAATACTTCCTGCACAACTCCTAAAAGGCTTCTAAAGAATGGCATAAGGCCCATAGGGTGAAACAGTCGCATACAAAAGCAGGAAAATTTGGCAGTGCATGAATCGAATGTCTTGAGTTGTTCTATAGTGAAGAATGAAAGACATTCTGATAGCATGTGAATAGTGTTGAAATAAGATGAAAAACTACATTATGTGAATATAGACTGAACCAGGTATAAACTTGATGTAATTTTGATGGTCCTCTAGGAAGCAATGTTATAATTCTTCCTGTTAAAATGTATTTATTTACATATTCTGCCTGTGTGCTGGTGAATGCAAAACCTTATGCAGCACATAATAATCATGAGTCTTTGAAATACTAATGATTAATTTTAATATTTAGTATTTTACATCTTAATTCCTTTGAAGGCATTCATGTTTCTTGTAACAGAAGAAATACATCCATAACTGCCTTGACTTCACCTGGAAATAATTTTCAAGATTCTGTTTCTGTATTGGTAATTCTTTGTGTGCTGATGGCTGTTCTTGCTGTTAGGCTCACACAGATGTCTAAACATGACGCCAACTCCTTGACCATCAAAGAGCTGATGAGGTTTCTGTGTTTCCTACAGCATCCTGGAAAGGATTGGAGTAGGATATTAGAGAGGAGCCTACTCTTGTAGAGGAGCATACCTGCTTAGAAGGACTAAAGCACCATTGTCTGAAGTGCACACAGCTTGCATTGATCTCACTCTTCTTCTGTTTGCTCTCTTGCTAAATTGTTCATGCTTGTAGCATAAGTCAGTTGAGGGGAATAGTGTAATTAAAAAAAAGATCATATTTACTTATTCGTTTCTTAGTATTTTTGGTTTTCTGCTGTATCACTTTTCCTAAACAAGTTTAGTATGCCAGTGACTGAGCAGAAACTTAAAAAAGTAAGCATTTATGTTACTAGCTATATAAAACTTGATGCCTCGCTTGGGTAGTGCACAGAGGACATCCAGCTTTTCTTTGTCCGCATGTCGCTATAAAGTCAAGCCTTTTTACTTTATGCTGAAAGTAGCTATTGCTGTCTGTTGTTCTTTCTGAGGAATGATGAACCCTGTGTAGCCATGGTCCTCTCCTAGTATGAAATACAGTATTCAGCTTGGTTGATAAAAGAGCCAAGCTTCTTGGATTTGCCAGCTCTACTTTCGAGTGTATTTGATAGGGAAAAAAAAAGATTATGTAGCCTCATATCTTTTTCTGCATTGTTGGCATCTGCACTTGCAATGGAAAACCTGTTGGTATTACATAGACTTGAAAGGGGAGATCCACATGGCAGAGGAGTATCTAATGCAATTTGTTTGAAATTTTAATGCTTTCAGGCTTTCTTGAACTGATAAAGCCAAGTTTAAATTCTCACTCTGTATTAGGGGTTAGAATAGAATTTTTCTGGGAGATAGTCCACTATGTTGCCACAGTGCAATTTTTCCTCTCCTGTGAGACTTGCTTCTACCAGTCAATGTGTAAACTTTAGGTGGTCCGCAGGTCTGATCCTGTTAAATTAATCTCATAAAGAGGTTCATAATAAATTACAGTTTGCAAATAGCCTGTCATAAATGAAAACACAAGTGTAATGATGATAAACTAAGCATAGTTGGCGATTCTAAATTCTTTGTGTTGGAAGAGATTTCCCCCTGTGTAGCAAATTCTATTGAATAATGTTGAATTTATGTAAATAAGTACTGCCTTTCTCCCTCGAGATAATGGAACTTTGAAACTTCAGAATTGCAGCAAGGCAGGGCTTTAACACCCTGTGGAGACAGGGACCCAGGATCATTCCTGAATTCGTTTTTTCTATGCCTATACATGAAAAGAACCCCAATTTGCTGGCTTGCCCCAGGAAAACTATTCAATAGGCTTTTCTCTAACACTGGTGAGCAGAGCTTTTTTTCTTGGTCTGTGGATCAAATACATCACACTGCTCCCTGCACTGATCCTGTAGTTAAATTACCCTATATAAACAACTCTTTGTTATTCCTGCCTGTGAAAATGTTGTGTTCTTTTGGTAAAGAAGAAAATAGACCTGGAAATAGAAGGTCACAAGCAGGTCAAAGTGTTTAGCTGAAAGGCTGGCATAGTTTCAAGCAGTGAAGTTTTGAGTTCTAAGACTGAGATTTAGTTGAGATGGGGGTTAAATTTTGGGGTGTTTTTCTTTTTAAAGTATCTGGTCACAAGATTAAGGGGGGAAAATCTACTAAGGTCAACGTAGACTATTTGAAGAGATGTTTAAATGTTTTGGCTCTGTTATCTGTTAATCCTTCACTAAATGCGTTGAACATGAGAAATAATACGTACTGTTAAACCACCAAGTGCAGAGAAAATGTCTTAAAATTACAGTGTGTAGCAAATTAGAGTCTGCTTGCTATTTTCTTTTTCTAGAGCTAAGGCAGACTGTTTTTCTTTTACCTTGTTTACCTTGAAAACATGCTTTAATGCCTGTGGTGTTTCTGTTAACCTCCTTGAACTCTTGTGATTTCATTCATGTGATTTGTTATTGAATGACCTTTCCAGGATTTTACAAAACATGACCTTTTCTTGTCAAACATTCAAAGGTTTGTAAAGAAAGGCTGTCATGGGGACAATACTTGTTTTGCTAATTATAACTAATGTTTCCAAACATCCTTGGAAATGCAGATTCATATTTCTGCAGCCATTGATTGTTCTTTTTTAAAGTTCTTTTTAAAGTATTTTTTGAGTAAATCACCAGTTTATAGTATTTTAGGAATAAGTGATAATGAAGTGTTATATGTGCCAATGGGCTTCGATTACAAACCTTGTCAAATGGGACTAAATGTAATGAAGATACTACTACAGCTGAGAATCTCTACAGCTGTTTTCAGATGACTTGGAATTGTTTTTCATTCTTCCAGAAATTTTATGATCATGTCTAGGGCATTCTGAGATCAGACTCCATACAAAGAGTTGTTTTTTTCCCCCAGTTGCTGTGTTTAGTTAAGGTATGAAAAAGTCTTCTCTTTTTTTAAGAAAAATTAAGTGGCATAAGAGGAACTCCTAAACTGTTTCCACTGTGAGTGCAGCTGAAAGGAAAGTAGTTGAGCTGTGGATAAATTGTGTTATAATACATGGAAAAAATTAATTAATACAGATTAATGCATTACTGATGGATGCAATACAAAATACATTTTAAATATAAAATAACTGCTTTTTCGTTTTTTTAATGTAGGAAGTGAGTAGAAACGAGGTGACTATGAAAAGACTATAGAAAAGAAATTATAAATATGAAGGAAACCTGCATGCAAATATTTTACTTTCAGAAGTTTATTTTGGGGTCTGTAGAGGTTTTATGATTCTGTTGGGTGGGTTTTCTTTTTCTTTGTTGTTGTTGTTGTTGTTGTTGTGTTTTTGTTTGTTTGTTTGCAATCATGTTTTTGGTCAAATGTAAGTCCACTAATGTATTGACCTGATATCAGAGTTTCTTAACCTATCAGTGTCCAAAAATGAGGCTTTTGTAAATTTATATAAATAAGACTTCAATACCAGGTAGAACACCTGAAGGGGAAAAAGAATCTAGGATCTTTTTGTGGAATGTTTATCCCTTAACAAAAATATGGATTTGTTTGTGTCTTGTATTTTTATATGTATGTGCAGCATTTTGTTTTAACACTGTGGATGGCAGCTGGTGAAATTTCTTTTGAGGTTCAGTTGTCTGGTAATTCAGAGTCTAATTTTATCATTTCTTAGAACTTAAATAGAGGTAGGATAGAGGCCACTCCTTTTCTATGAAAATGTTAGCTTTTCTCTTCCCAGATCTTCCATCTTTCCCTTGGAGAGGAATTGCTTTGATTTTTTTTTTTTGTTCTTCCCTGTTGACATTAGGCATAGTATTGCTCTGAATTACCAGTATACAAAGTGAGGTGTGGTGTCAATGACATGTCTGTTGTATAGTCCTGACATTTACTACTTATGTTATCCTGGGTAGTTTGGTCTGTGAAGAGCAGGAAATGGTCAGCAAATAAAGCGAACAGGAAAACTAAACATAAAGACCACTCCTAGTGGAGCTTATAGCAGATTTGCTAACTTGTCTTTAGCAGAAAGATGTTGTAACACATGCACCTCTGATGTTCAGTTTTATTGAAACTGCCATAAGTAGTTTCTATTGGCATTTGTCCTCCATCCTCCCAATGCAAGAAAGTTTTACTTTGTTGAACTGAGGGGATGATGTGACCTTTATAGAAGAACATTTCTCTGTCATGCATTCACGTAAAGAATTAAAATAAAAAGAAGATGATGACTTTGATGGTTCCTGCATTACAACATACCGTTACTTTCAAGATATCTGAATTTCTCTCTTGCTGGTTGATGGATGTTTTGTCTTGTCCAGTGCTTTAGCAACTGGATTTGCCAGCTCTGCTACGTTGCTCTACTTCTGTGACAGAACAGTATGTTAGACTGCTGCCTCCAGGACAATGTGGAAATCTATAATGGTGCCTTTGGATTTTGAAGTTCTGTTGTTTGTTGAGTTTTTGTTTACTGTTTGGGTTTTTTTCCCCCTATTGCACACAACAAACTCACATGAAGAACAGGCATTCAAGAAGTGTAGTTCTTAAGTATCTAAAAACCTGAGGAAGAGGTAACCAAAGACAATACCTATGTGTGAATGAAGTCAGACAATCAATTAGCAAATATATTCAAGGAAAATTTGGAGTCCCATGACTAATGAGATTTACCTATTCAGTCTTTAATGGTTGTGTTTTCTGATGCCTGTAATTCAGAATTCCATATTTTAAATCCTTATAATTTGCAATCAGGTCATTCCAATGTATCAGTTTAAAACATAAAGATTTCAAGAATATTTGATATATGAACTTATTTCTGAGTCAGGTATTTACAGCCAGTTCTTTGTCTGAAGAAGTTATCTCTAACTTTGTTTATTCTAGCCCATGAAACTGTAAGTAGCCTTCTGAAATACTGTCAACACTGCAGCCTCCACCGCATCAGTTGCGTCTTCTCATCTTGTTGCCCTTAAATGGCTGCACTGCAGTTTTGGGATATTTTATGTTAAACATAATTTCTACTTCCATTAAATGAATGTTAGACAATGTTTTTGTGTGTTCTGATGCAGCAGAATATGGTGTATAATCTACCTCACTTGAGAGGAAGAAGACTTTTTGTCTCTTGGCTGTCTCCATACTGACTTATCTGGCTGTATTTTTTCCTGCCTCCTGTTTAAGGCAGCCTATCCAAAACAGACCTGTGGCTCTTTTGCCTCAAACTCTATATTTCAAGAAATAGAGCTCTTTCCAAGTGGTGCAGAACTGGCAGTGGCTCTGTACTGTCTTCCATGGTCCAGCGATGCATCCATGGAAGCTCAGAGAAGATATATTTTTACCTTTACAGAGCAGAACGATCTTGCTGTAAGGATCACAGCCAGCTGTGGAATGGAAAGGTAAAAAACTGTTCCTTTTACTTCTCTTCCCTCCTGCTGCCAGTCCCAAACTGCTGTACTGTCAGTGGTCTGGGCTGTGCTGGAATCAACATTGCTGCAGATCAACAGCAGAAGGCTCTCCACGGGCCTCTCCCTGGCCTGTGGAGCACTGTGGTGATGGAATGGTAGTGGTGATGAAAGCTGCCACTGGCTTTTAAAATTAAGTATGGACAACCTTTGTTCTGGCTAGCTGCCTTTTCCTTTTGTAATCAAAATTCTGTTAGACCTAGAAGATAATTGGTAATGACAAAAGCAACTGTATTTCGGTTTCTACAGTTCATTATATTTTAGCCTGTATAACATCCAGGGTTTTAGTCTTCCCCGGAACCAACCCTATCTGGAAGATAGTTACTGGAGAAACCTCTGTTTATCCAAAAGATTAAAATCAAAGGGAAGAGTCTCTGTCAAATAATTGTCTTCTGTTTGTTTCTATGCTGTCATTGACCATTTAGTATAAATAGATAGATGAGAGAAGTTCAGACTACTACTACTCTTAAAATTCTAGAAGTGTTTAAATTTATAGTTTTAAAAGTATTTCCAACTTCTTTAAGTCTTTAGAAGGCTTGGGTTAGGAGTGTTTTTCACGCTTTTTACAAGCCTGTTCTTGAGAGTCAGGCAATTTGTTGTAAAAAAACATAAGAAATATTGAGAATGAGGAAAGTTATTAATCCCGTGAAAGATGTACTTCTTAACACCTACCCACTACAGCCTTTGATCTTTCATGAATCAACCCAGGATGTCAGTGTGTGAACGATGTTGTCCAATAGGTTGTTTGAAACATACTGAAGGTGTTTATGATGCGTAGTTAGATTTCAACTACGTGGTACTCAAGCTTTGTACAGGAGACTGTGCCACTGTGTACCACAGGGTTTAATAACACATTTATTTAATCAAAATTGATGCAATTTCTGCTGTGCTCATCTTGAATTGAATTCTTTAGAATTCTTAAAAAATCTTTAGAAATTTATTTTTAAAACAAATATTACTTTCTTATTCTTAATTAAAATTCATATAAGCATTAAAGAAGTACTAAATGTCTGTTTTGGTGTGCGTGGCTGTTGGTTTTAAATCAGTACTATAATAACTGGTTTGATCTGTGTAAGCTCTGAGGCCAGATGTTTGTATGAGAAATACCTTTGGACTTACATTTGATCGTTTCAGATTCAAAATATGAAGGTGTGTGAAATTAAATGGAAATGGCTGGTGATGAAAAGAATGATGCTTAAAGTAGCAACGAAACTTGAACTGTCAAAAGCTCAAAATTTAAATGAAGGCAAGTCTCTTACCATTTTCTTTTCTCAGTATTCAAATCCCTTTTTGTTGTTTTCCACATTTTAAATTATGCAATAAGTACCATGTACTGGTTATGGTAGCAGTTATTTCTGTGGAATAGAAATTAGTTTGTCCATTCCATCCCATCTCTCCTTTAAAATCTTGGTCCCTGTGCTGCCTTGTGGTTTCTTCTTCTCTAGGGACTATCTCCATTATAGATTGTGTGTGGGCTTGCCCCAAATACCAAAGCCAAAATCACAGTCTTTGTGGAGACTATGGAGACTTCTTTTCATGACTGTAATATTTTTGGGTATATCTATAATCACGTATGTTACGCTAAGTTGAGAATGAAGGGGAGAAAGAGTATTGCATGCTCTAACTAACTATAAACAGTTAGGAAAAGTGTATTTTGTATTTATAGTTCAGCTGTGAGGAAACAACCACTGAGTGAAAAATGTGAAGAACTTTGTGCACTTATTGGCTAATGGATGTCAGGCAGCGTGGTGATTTGCCTGCTTTATGGTTATTGAAAAATAATATACAGTGATTATGCAGATTTGACACCCAAACAGTCTATGGGGAATAAGCATAAATGTATGTGGGGGGAGAAAGCTATAATTCAGTTTCAGCATAATTCTGATTCAAAGTACAGCTGAAGCAAGCTGTACTCTTACAGTGGGGAAGGGACCGCTTGCAGCCTTGTACTCTCCTCCACCTGGTTTTACAAATAGACTCATAGGTAAGCTCATGGGACTTACAGCATACATGATGGGTTATACAGCTGTTGCAATGAGCTCAGTTGCTCTGAAAATGTGTATGCTGGTATTGGAAGGGAAAATAAACTTAATCAACATCTAAAGTGCAGGTGTCTGAGTGAGTGGCTTTCATTTCCAAGAGACTCTTTCCCTTCCACCCTTGGCTATAGGCATTGTCAATAAATAGAGATGTACTGTTAGTAATGTGGTGGTATTGAGGAATTTCTGTCTATGTTTGGAGTCCTCTTTCTGCTGCATAGACGCTCAGTAAAAATACAATTCCTCCTTCTGAAGAGTGTTCAGTGTAAACACAGGATTAGAGACATTTTTTACCTTTAACTGTAAAACTGTCATTGTCCTGGAGATCATTACAGTGCATCTCAGTGTGGAGTTTATTTTTGGAGGCGAGTAAGGAGCAAACTGTGGGGTGTTTTTAGAAACAGAAAACTAATACACTATATGCATGGACAATTACAGCTGACAGTTATTATCTTGGCACCAATTTACATCTAATAGTGTGGTATACTTTTTCCCTCTTAATACTTTCAGGAAAAATCTAGATATATCAGCAGAGGACAGCCAAATAAAAATGATTGTTGGCTAAAAAAGTTGGAGTCTATTTCTTACCCCATGATACTGACTTATGAAAGGACTATGACAGAAAGGTATCTCATTCACAGATAATCTGCTTCCTGGGTCAGTGTCTTTGACTGGTGGGAGCTGTGTGCCAGGTGGGATAAGGGACAGGGTCAGCAATAGGGAACTACCCTGGGAAGAAAGGCATGTGGAGGCACTAGTTAGGGTCTTTCAAATGAGCAGCATATGAGTGAAGGGGACTGAGGGGTTTATTCTGTCTAGGCAAGTTCTTTAATTCAAAGCTGTACTGTAGAGTTGGACAGTGACTATGAAAGACATACCAGTTTTCACTCTTAGCCTCTGAAAGTTTACATTTGTGTATGTTTACCAGTAGTTTTCTACCAATCAGAACAGTAGAGGTGAACCCTGTGTACTGGGAGGAAAATACAGAAGAACCTGTGGCAAGACTATGTAAAATGGATTATTTTAATACTGAGATATTTCAGGCCCTTCCTTCTTTATCCCCTCCCCTACTTAAAAAGGAAATCTAAAATACTTTCTTTTTAATAACAGTCTTCTGTGATGGAGAAGTGAGAGAGGAACAAGAATGCCCAATCTGCAGTAAGCTGATATATATTATGGTTTCCATCAATTGTGCATTTCAGAGTGTGCAATTTGAGTGCTGCTCAGGTGTTAAATTGAAAAAGCGCATATGTAGTAATTTGGACATTCTTTTCTTAGGAAGTTTTTCAGTAACGAGAAAGAAGGTACTTGCTAATTCAGAAATTGTTGCTTACTAATTATAGAGTCTGTCATTTTGGCTGTTTTGCACGTTGGTTGTGACACAGTATCCTGTCACTTTAGGGTCAGGCTCTTTTACAAAGCCTGACCCAGCCTGGAGCAGCTCTCCCCTCGGCACTGGGACCATGGCATTCACTTTCTTACGTGGAAAGCCATATTTGAGCAACTCTAGTCAAAGGTTAAAAACCTATGTAGAAAGCCAGTCTTTTAACTGCTCAGCTCCTTAAACACCTTGTGCTCCATGCCCCCAAATCTTGTGTTTGCAGTTGGACACCTGCCAAGAGCTGTTCATTGACACTATAGGTTTATAAAAGGACATGTGTGTACCAATAACATGTTATGTATCTGAGTTAAAGGTGGATGTTGAGGGCAAGATTTTCAGTAGTTTGCTGTCTGGAAGCTACCAGTTGAGTATCTAGGTGAATATAAAGTTTTTTCAAGCATGCAGTAGCAACTGTTGGCCTTTTGAAAGAGTGTTGCTTTTTGCTTCAGACTTAAATAGTTGTTTGAGTTATGTAATAATGAAATCTAAATTATTTGAATTATGGTACTGGCTTTTGCAATAAGGAAAAAACAGGATGCAGTGATTGGAGCCAGAACCTCACCGCCTGTGTTTGTGCTAATCTTGATATTCATACCAAATGATGCATGGAGGTGGCATGACTTGGTTTGCTGGTTGGTTTTTAAAAAGGGAGAAGACGAGGCCTATATGTGTGAGGAGAAAGACAAGCAGTCCTGTCATTCTTGATAGGTTCTGAATTGTTGATATTTTTCCTAGAGGATGAGTAACAAAGGATTTCAGTTTGCCTTTCTAATAGTAGCTAGAAGAAGCTCCTGTTATCTTCTGCATTTTTTAGTTTTTGTTTTGTTATCTTAAGTGCCTTGGCATTGTGGGCACGAGACAAGTAACAGTCAATGTGCAAGATAGAAAAGGAATTGCAATATGTTCATTTAAATGAAAACCTGAAAAAAAAAAGAAAACATAAGCACAAAATAAATTTCAAGAGTTATGGGTTTTGAGTTATAGCCAAAATGTCAGTTTATTAATTTTCTGAAATCTTTGATGGAACAGTAAACACTGCTTTTTGCATCTGTAAGCTGCCATTTGTTTTCAGCTTTCTTTTCTCCAATATTATCCAAAGTGATTTTGATGATCCACTCCTACAGAGGTAAACCTTAAACCGCTGAAATGATTATTCTAATTTTTGATAAATAACTATTCTTATTTTTGATAGGTTTTATTTTTTGTCTTGGACAAAGAAAATTAACACTGAGTAACAGTTTGAGGATATATGAGTTGTCACCAATGTATTTTTTTTTAGTTTTAAAACTCAAGAGCATCTTTTACATTAGAAAAAATAGTCATTATGTGGAAACTGTTTATTTGGAGACAAGCCCTGAGTGTGCAGGAGACATGTTAGTAAGTCACTGACATATGGATGTGATCGTTGTTTCTTTGACCAGATTTGGTTTCTGCAGAGTGCGTGAGAAGGGAAGATAAATTTTGTCCTAGTAATACTGTAGTGACTCATAAATAAATGGTTACCCTTTGGTGCTTACAGTTTTCATTAAAGCGGCCTGAGCTTTGTTATTGACACCATAGGTTGCCTATTCAGGGAAATGCAGTAAAATTTATCAGTGTGCTTTCTACACCTAATAAATCATCCAAACAGGGAACCATATGGCAGATAAGACCTTGAAAATGTGGCTTCAGCATGTGAAGAGTCAAGTTGCTGAAATCTTGAATGATTACAGCTCGTGCATTTTCCCCTGGAATATCTTATAGTTATTTTACATGCCATTTTCTTGTTCATCCTATTGCCTCTTTGTCTCTCTCTCTCTCTCTCTCTCTTTCCCCCCCTTCTTTTTCAGCAGTACTGTGATTTCAGAAAAAAGTCGAAAGCAGATAAGACATTTTTATAATGCCTTGCTGGTAGGAGGAAGAGGGGCAGGGAGGAGCAGAGACTGATGGGAAAGGATGATATATGTGGCGGCTGTGTCCCAACTCTCCTCTAGCCCATTGTCATTAATCATGGCTATTAGTTTTTTCAGAGCTGCCTTGTCTGCACAGTGCCTCAGAAAAGCCATTGTTTTTTCATACCACAGTCCAGGGAAAGCAGCGGGGGGTGTGTGGGGGTATGGATGGGACCTTCTATAGTACTCCTTTCTCCTGTCTGTCTAAATCCTTTTTTTTCCTTTCTTTTCTTTTTCTTTTTTTTTTTCTTTTTTTTTTTTTTTTCTTTTCCTACCCCTTTCTTGAAGTGAAAAAGATCTCGGCTGTTTGTACCTGTGTGTAAGCACTTATCTAGTGACATAAACACAGGTCAGACAATTGTAATACATATTCACTGACTATTAGCTTTCGTATGCACTCTGCCTTCCTAAGGTGATTTTTTTTTGAAAAAAGAGAAAGACTTGTACTTGGACACTTTATAATCTGAGGGCATCAGCAAGATGTGAAGACCTATCTACGATACATTTTAAAAGAGGCATTTTATAATCTCCCCCCCGTTAAAGAGAGTTTTTGTCTAAAGTTGGTATGGTTCTGCAGCTGCTGTGTCCTTGACCACTTCTTGCGTAGGCAGAAATAAAAAATCTTCCCTTAAAAGTGCCCTCCTAATAAAAACAAAAGCAAATGGAGAAAAAACCCCAAAACTTTCACACTGGCAGAGAGAGTAAAATGTAGTCAATCAAGCAGCTGTCAAAACTTTGCTTTCAAAACATTATAATGGAGTTTGTTGTTCTAAAGAAGCTCCAACAATATGTGCTGTGTAAAATATACAAACAGCACAACTGATAATAGCATTTAAACTTCCATGGTTTGGCAGCCGAGGTTCAGCAAGATTTTGTACTTTGAAAACTCAGGCATGTTACTTTTAATTGCAAAGGAAAACTTGCTCTTAAAAGGTTACAAATTTTAATTACATTTTATCACAGAGAAAAATAGCATATTTTAAAATGATCAAGTTTTGCTGTTTAGAACATTTACAATCTGAACATAGGTGTATGATCCAATTACACTTCTACAGATTAAAATGAACAAAATGTTAAAGCAAGTGGTTTTCCTGTTTATATTTTCTCCTCTATAATAAAGCAGCAATGGCTTGAAAGTTAGGGATACCACAGTCAGTGGTGGCTGGAGAGGAAGGTTTTAATCCATTAAAATATTCAATATTATAAGTATCTGTCTCTTTGAAGCAAATGGCATGTTGACCCTTATGATTATAAAAGTCCAAGTGCTTCGATGCCTGTGGAGTTAAGAGACAACTTCAGAAAATGGATAAGAAAAAGATTGTTTTTTTTTAATCACTGTTTTAGAGAACTCTAGTGTCTGAAACTTTAGACCAAACACTTTTAACCTGCACATGAAGATGAAGCTCCTGCTACAGGATGCAAAGAAAACTGTTCTTGCAATCACAATACATCTTTGATGCAAGAACTTTTTTCTTTTTGCAGAACTGTCTTTATTATCATAAAGAGCCTCAGAATTTTAGGGCAACTGTGCTTCTGATAAACCTGCTCCATAGCACACTGGGCTACAGTTGTTTGTTAAAACTTCTGTTATACATAGGGAATTTGATTTCTGTTCTTTCTTCTTCTCCTATTTTGCTAATATTTCTGTGGTAATATATTTCTGCAGGAAGCCCTAATAGCTATGTTTTCTCAATCTGCATGTGAATACAGAAGGGGAAGGTGGAATCTTGACCAGTTTTTCTTGTAGTTTGAGACTTGTAAAGCTGTTAGTATTGTACGCTAGGAATACAGTCTCTAGGGAGATTGGTTTTAAAACGTGGTTTCTGTGGTTGCTTAGTTATGCTGACATGGGGTGATTAAAATTCCTCCTCAGGAAAAAAAACCAAGTTTTTCCACTATGCTTTAAGAAATCCTGTCACTAATAGTGTGGGCTGGTGGTTACCAAGCCCTTGAATTAATAAGAAATTTATGTTAATTACTTTACTAGAGAAATGAGAAGATTGACTATTTTACTTTAGATGATAGTGGAAATTTTGTGAAGTTGAAGTTCCCACTGAAAGTACTAGGCTCCAGGTAGGATCCCTCTGTCTGGGTTAGGTGGAGCGAGTGGGAGTACAAAGACATTGTCCATGGTTAGATGGGCTCTGGTTTCTGATCTGTTTGGGTTTTTTTATTTGTCTATTAAACAAATGCATGTTTTGGTTGAGATTGTAGTCAGTATCAATACTGGATTTTGACAAAAGGATTTGGTACTGTACACTCAGTACTAAGGTGTATGTGTCAGTAATCTGTCAGTACCTGAAAGAGGGTTTGGTGAGTGAATTGACCTGATATACCAGTATTTATACTCTTGATATAAGAGTTTGTGTTTCCTTCCCAAAAATGTGATGCAGAATGAGCAAGCAGTTGCAAACTTTCCAATATACTGAGTGTTTTTCCTCAGTTTTGCAGGAGTGATTTCCCCTCAATTTTGTAGGACACTGAGCTAATACAGCTTGTCAAGATGAGGCTTTAGTTCTTCTGTAGATAACTATTGCTGGTTCTGTGGGATGGTAATTGTTATCATATTCTTAGGGAAACCTTTACTTACATGCCTCTAAAGCACAAATCCACTGACCGTATTGCAAGTGTCTCTAGAATTGCTATATCCCCTGAATTGCATAGATTTTGCCCCCAAACTTCACCCTTGAGTGCTTTGATGCATTTTTAAATATTCATCTCCATCTTACTGTTATTTTCCCCTCCAAACCTGGCTTATTTTTTCCCTTTTTTTTCCCTCCTTTTGTCTTCTCCAGTCTCTTTTCTCTTGTTTCACGTATCATAGGAGATTACCCCAGCCATCACAGTATGTACTCTATGCTCTTAGTCGTTCCTGGAGTTAATCTTCTTGTTTTCAACATCAAGAAAGAAAAATCCCCAAAACATGACTATTACCAGATTTACTTCTATCCTTGTGACTGTCGGTGAACATCTGTCACCTGGCATGAAAGATACATTCTTTTAAATACCAGGGCTGGTTTATCAGGGATCTTCAGAGTGAAAACTGTGTTTATACATCCTTAATTCCTTGTTCTGATGTTACCCCTCCACCTCCTTAACACTTGGGCACAGGTATGCTGTATCGTATGCTGAACAGGGATGTTCAGGAGGAACAATTTAGGATATATTAGAATAGATTATCTTGAAATAGCAATAAAGATGGGTGTGGGAAAAAACCCCAAATATTTTGTCCCTTTAAAGACAAATTATTTTATGTCTGTATGATGAAAGAAACGTATATGCATGGCAGTACAAGATACAGTAATCAAAATAATACAAGAAAAAATAGCTGAATTTGTAATTTGTTTTAATAAATTTGCTTTAGTGTATCACCTATTTAATTACATTCCAATCACTGAGAAAGGAAGTATGTTCTGTGAGGAAGAAAACCAACAATAGTGATTTGTGTGTAGTACTTTAAAAAAACCCCACCGAACATCCACCTAGCTTCTGGATTATTATTCCATTGACTTAACTAATAAATTTCTTTTTTTTTTTTCCAAAATCTCTAGTGATGAACACTGACGTAATAATAATAAACAACAAAATTAAATCAAGAAAAAAAATAAGCCAGAAAGGATTTTTCTTGGCATGTCTAAGAAACTGGAAGCCTGAAACAGCATAAATAAATAATGTTATTCTGGTAGTATGTATACACAGCACTGTGTGCAGCCTTTTCTACGATTTCTATTTTCTGCAAAGTCATATGTTTTTAGCTGTGATTGTGGCCTGTGCCAAATGGTTCACCTTGTCTTGCGTAATGAGTATAAACAACTGGTCACTGCACTGACCAATGAAACTAATAAAGATATATGGCACTGTGCTTGCTTAGGGAGTCACATACACAGTCGTAAACTATATGTGACATTTATACCAAAGTAACGCGGTTCCAAACTCTCTCACTCTTTGCTTACAAATTCTGAAGAACAAACTATTTGACTGATGTTTTGCTAAATTTAATATGCTTAGCAAGTGAAATTATTGCCTACTCTAATGCTGTGTAATTATTAAGATACACTGCTTTTAAAAATACCAAGTGAATAATATTGATTTAGTGAACTGCTATTTAGAAAAATGCCAGCAAAGGAGGAATATTTTATTTTAGCTGCCTTAGAGCTGTAATGGGTCTGTACTGAGATATGCATGTGGAAATAAATTATGCACAAGGTAAACTATTTCGTTATACAGTACCCATAATATTAATTAAGCTGTAATTTTACCAACAAAGCTTTAATTTAACAAATAAACAGGAATCATCTGTACTGTTCTTTGAAATATACAACTTTGGGGCTGTAATAAAACATTCAGGAGCACCTGCAATTAATTTTAAAGCAACTAGCAACTTTAAAGGGTAATTGTAAGTTATAATTTATTTATTTGACTTATGCTGGATATAATTACAGTTATAATGCATTATTATTTTCATTCAAATGTTAGATCTATCTAGTTTACATTTAAAGTGGGCAGATTGGGGTAATAATAGCATATATATTTTCTACTCTTAACAACAGCATACAAAGTAATAGATACAGATGGATCATTGTCATCCAGAGCAGTTCCAAAGACACTTTAGCTTACATTAAAATAGATGCATGTATTTTCCCTTCATCAAGACATTTATGCTGCATTCAGAAGTTCTGTGAATGCCACATTTGTACAGTAAATCTCCTAAACTGTTGGTATGACTGGGTGGTATTTGTATTGGAGCATCATGTCTTACAATTTTGCTGGAAATGTTAAAAGTAGGTGGTTGTGACTGGTTGCTGGGTTTTTTAAAGAAAATTTTCAAGACCATTACACTTTTCAATTTCTACTTATGATTTTTATTTGTATTTTGGTGTGGAGAAGTAGAACCGAGAGAAATACTGGTGCAGAAAAAAGGAAGCAATTATATGGGCCCGTTTTGTTTGTGGCTGAGAGAATGCTGAAGTGGCAGATTTGCAAATTTGTAAGCGAGAAAAGCTTAGTGTTCATCTTTATCAGCCAAAGTGGTTTCTTGTTAGCTGAGCAGCAAGCTAGAAAGCGACCGATTTTGACAACATAATTTACATCTTTGTATAAAACTATTGCTGGCAGCCGAACTAATTTGCGCTGGATTAGGTTGTTTGTCTCTGCTGCTGACTAACCATGCAATCTATCAGGGACTGTTTTCAAATATCACTTTTCAACTGTGCCCTTGAGAGGAGGAATTGATCGGGAATATACAGAGTAAAATTACTCCAATAACTTTATAGAAAAAACAATTACTGAATCATACAGATGTGAATAATTCTGAAAAGCTGAAACGTAATGAATTTAGCTCTGTGTCTATCTTTAATGTACACGCCCACTGTATTAACATAAATCACTCTTTTTTTTTGTTATTTTCCTGTTACTTTAAACATGAAGGAAGGTTTGTGGTGCAAATATAGATACTGCAGTATACTAACCTTCTGAAATACAGTCTGATTTGTGAGATTATATCTTCTCTTTTCTTTAAACCGCTCTTTGCAGTTCCTTCCCATAGAACAGAGGAATGTTCTCTGTAGTGCAAGTGCAGAATAACTTTGCCAACTTTTCCAGCAAAATCGTTAGTTTGGATTTGATGACATATAATGAAAAGAAGTGCTACCAACATATATGTATGCATAGTTTATCATATATTCTGTATACCAAGATACCACTAATTTTATAAGAGGAAAAAATATTATGTTTTTTTTTTTTTTTGTTATGAATATTTTCTTCCTCTCTTCAAAGATTGTGGACAATAGAATAATGTAATGGAGGAAAACCTGGTTTTGCAACTGATAACCAATCCTTAGTTGTTTATAAGATGCTCTAGATTAGCTACCAAACAAAAAACCATTAAGCACCTATTATTTTAAAGCAGTGGGTACATTTTTCATCACATTTCTCTGATGAATTTTCACTTGTGCATCCTGCTGGAGGTAATTAATTGCTTTCAGTTCAGAGGAGTAATAATGCAATAAATTATGCTGGTATTTCTTGTCAGGGAAGAATCATATTGCTGCTTCCTTACTAAAGCAGGACTAATAATCTAGCTGGAGCTACAGACTCAGAAAGTACCTGTACCATTAAAATTTATGTAAGGAATCAGAAGACTAACTGCTGCCTAGAATTATATTAAAAATCCGATTCTTCTGTGTAAAAATGGCCTCTTGTGATGACAGCGCAAGAAGTGGGAGACTGATGCTGTGTCTTCATATATATTCCTTTTTTTTTGACCTTGGGCATGTTACTTAACCTGCCTATGCTTCAGTTCCCTAGCTGTGAAACAAGGATGATGGTACTGGCATTCACATTGACCTTGAGGCTTTACTAAATTAACGTTAAAGTTGCTTGATAGTATAAGGAACAGGAATCCAGGTCAATTTATTATTTCATGATTATCAATGAGTACATCTGCTGACAGTATTTCTCTGGATTGAAATACTGTAAAGAGAATTATTTTAGGTAACACTGTCATATTAAAGTACTCATAGTGAAACATAAGTTAAATAATACTGTTGTTTTGGGTTATATTTTAGTTGAGGAAGAAAGGAGAAATGTGTTACTGCCTAGAGAAGGATGTTCCGAGTGATAGCTAGTGCAGAGCTGGTGTGCAGAGTGGCCAATGCTTGGTGATAATAATATCTTGTTATCATTAAAGTAGGTTTTAGCCATACTGTGGTGTCCAGGTTTGCATCTGAGTGGACAAGTAATATGTAGTGTTGAGTGATGTTGCAGCATCTCCCTGATGTCCAGGCTCTTCAGAAAGCAGCCCGGACATGACTGCTGAGACAGATGATCATGCTTGGAAATAATCCCCATTCTGCAATTGCAAACAACTGTAAGGTTGTTAAGCTAAGCAGTTACAAGAAATATTAAACTTGCATCCCTGTAAATACAACCCATAGTAAGTTTTTAAAAAACCTTTTTTGATTTTTGTTTCCTATTGGAAATCTTCCCTGTGGTTTAGCCAAAACTCTGTCCTCTTGACTTTGCTGCCACTGTTGCAAACACATATATGGATAAGTAAGAGCTCTCCTTTTTTTTTTTTTCAAAGAAAACTGGAAATCATAATAAGATTGCATCACTGCATGCTTCTTTATCAAGGTTGGAGACTGTGTAATGGACATATCACCGACGGGAGACTGTGACAGTGGCATGCATGACTTGTCATCCTTCATGTTCAGTAGGTGCAGGAAAAAGATCAGAAGGGAACATGTACTACCAGTCAATTCACAGGTATTTGTTAACAGCAGATAAAAACTTAGGAACCCTTCTGTCAGAATCTGGAATGGAGTTTAATGTAGTGGGCACAGTGAAGCAGAAAACTTTTATTTCTCCCTTCACACTTCACCTCTCTACCTTCCTTCATCTAACCATTCCTCACCATCCCACTCTCTGGGTTCTTATTGAAGTCACTCTGGTTCCCACCTCCATGTCAGGTTGATTTCTGTTGCCTCTTGCTTTCTCTTTGTTGGTTTACAAATGAATAATTTCTTGATTTATTTTCTTGATTAATCCTGTTCGCATTACTTGTTCCTTACTCAAGCTTTCTGAAAGGTCACTGCTTTGTCTGAGCAGGGGAAGCAGAGTTTGGTCATCAGGGAAGACTGAGCTTGGAAAGTTAATTGTGAATGTTTTTCAGATTTCAAGAGAGTATGGATGAGTCTTCTATGATTTCTTCTAAAGATGATTTGATGAGACTTTTAACAAGAATAGCAGGCATGCTAACCAGTTGATATTTAGTAAAGTTTTAGAAAACACCCATGAATACTGAAGAAATTCAACGTCCTTGTTTAAAATTACTTGGACAAATTTTAGGAGTTCAAAAGTAATGCCTTAAACTCCCTGACAGTTTTGCTGTCTGATGGACGACCTCTCTTTCTGAGCCATTCTCCTTTCAGGCATTCTGCTCTTTGCTTTACAAATCGATCATCACAGTATCTGGTAATCGGGTAACTGAATACTTGAAAGCATGTTGTTTCAGTTTTAGATAAGACAACTAAATTGGTTACTTTTTTGTGTCTGTCTGAGTAGATTGTATCATAATTTTTAAATTGGAAGACACAATATGGGTGAAAACTTACAAGCAACCTAGACCAGAGATACTGAGAAGTAATTGTCATGTTTGGCATTTAGATCTGCCAGTACTTTAGTGTCAGCCAAAGTGTACTCTGATTTGTTCCAATTTGGGGCCTCTTTTTTGGCCAAGAATTACAGGTTAAGCTGAGTGATTACTCAAAGAGTGTAGTCTTATAATGAAACCTGAGTGATAGGAAGAGATCTGGCATTTCATTATGTCTTTCGACCTAAGCAGGGTTTCAGCTTGACCTTCTAGGTTAGAGAAGCTTTTGTACTAAAACACTTTCACTTGTGTGGGATCTACTGTTGTGTGCAGAAGAGAGAGCTGGTTGAATGGGATGCTTAGGAGTTGAGAGGCACAGCTCTTAGGTCCTTTGAGGTTTTTTTTGTTTGCCTGTCTTGGATTTGGTTTTAGTGGGTTGTTTTGTGGTTTCTTTTTTATTTTTTGGGGGGGAGCAGGGGGTGGGGCAAGGATATGTGGTTTGTTGTTTTTTTTAATTAAAGATTTTTACTTCTTCAGTGCCAGTGATGCCTTTATTTACGCTTGTATTTATACAGCTAACATCCTATTTGATTGTGAACTGAGTGGCACATTATTAATAACCCCCCCAAACCTGTAGTGTTTCTTTCTATGTGTGATCGCTGCATTGTGTGTACTCACTTTGCTATTTTTTCCATGCAAAATTCAATTCCCGTTTTTTTCTACCAAGCTGTTACCTACTGATTTTAACAATGGGAACTTGCAAGATGAAAGCCTTCGGAACTAAAAGTATAAATTTTTAGCTTGGGTGGAGTATACCACATTCCCTGTGCCAGTTTTCTGTGAGAAGGTCATCTTAAATGAAGTGAGCCCAGAGAAAAACATTTCTCCCTTTTTCTGACATAAAGGTGGGAGAAGGAAACAGTTGCAGTGAGATTCTTACATCAGGTATTGGCAATCTACTGTACTGCAAATGTCCATTCCTTCACTCTTCTGTCTCTTGGACTGTTAAAGGAAGTATCACTTTTAAATGAAACAGAGTTTTGAGGAAGATATCCTCCATACTTGCCAACATTTTGCCCTCTAGCGATACAGAGTTTCACATAGATGCTTGAGAGAAGCCCTTTCCTTCCTTCTGCTGCACTGCATGTTGATGGATGCTACACTATATTAGATTTAGAGAGGAGGCTGGAGCAGCACAACTTTACTCTTAATGAAGACCAGTCTTCAAATTCATTGTGTTTTTTTAAGTTTAAAAATCCTTACCCCCCCCCCCCTCTTTTTAGCCTTATTTTCAGCTCCCTAACTCTGGTTGCAGTTCAGCGTTCTGTTTTGCAAGATCCCCCTACCCCAGTTACTGAAAAAAAAAATTGTAGATTCTTAGGTGTCAACCTAACATTGGTAGTGCATAGAATCGACCTTTCTGGTGACAAACTGTTCCCTCCTCTTGAGCTGCTACATGGCACTAGAGAGCTGATGGCAGTAGACAAAGTATTCTTCACAAAGGTGCTATCACCTGACTGTCTCTGGTATAGGATTGATGGCATTTTTAAAGGTAGATAAGACTTTACCCAGCTGTTCTAGTTCTTTGTATGGTGCAAAGCTTTCCCCTTTCATTACCTTCAAACTGAGCAGCTTTTAATAATTTTAATTTTTGAGATAATTACATCTCTACTTTCAAAATACTGACAAGGTGTGAATTTTGAAGAAGTTTTTTTTCCCTTTCCATACCAGAGACAAAGCCAGCAAATATTTATACCATTGTTTCTGAGGGCTTTAGACAGGTGTAGGAGGGCTTTTGGGAATGCCTTGTTTAGAGGGCCTCATCTAAACCAAATAATTTTGAAAAACCAGATAATCAGCAAGTAAAATACTCTAATTACATTGTATAAAAAGGGCTGTTCTCTAGACTGCTTTGTGTGCTCAGAGGAGCGCTGCTAGATTGCTTCCTAGTCCTCCTGTCTGTACTGCACTCTTCACCTGATATCAAGGATGTCAGACAGTTTGACTAGTGTTTGACAGACTTTTCTGGATTCAGTATTGTTGAACGGGGGGGGAAAAAGGTTGGTGGATAGTTATTTAGGCTTGTGAGTGCACTCCAAACATATAATTTGGATATTTATTTAATGCCTAAAGTACAGGTTTTGAGACAGGGTGCAAAAAACTTATTCATCACAGCATGCCATATTCTGGTTTTGTACTACAGGCCGTGTGAAAAGAGAACTTTTATTTCAAGTAGATTTGAGAGTTAGTGATCTGGCCAAATACAGAATTCTCTTATATATCAACCAGAGTGGATTCCTCTGTGAAGAGTGTTAATTCTCCTGTCTTCAGTTCATAGGTCGAAATTTTCTTCTAGCTACTAGCAAAGCTTCTTGTTAATCATAAAATGAGTCAGGAAAGAATGCAAAGATGAGACTTCAGTTGTACCCTTACCTTTGACAGAATGTGGCTGCTCTCAACTTGTTGATTGATGCCAGACAATTTAGCAAGCCTACTATTTTCAGTTACCCAGATATTGAGTTAATTCATGTAAGGATACGAATCTTGGGAATTGGGGATTTTTTTAAAAATAATTGTCATAGAATTCTAACTTTTTGGTTGTATGTATTGTTTTTAATTAATGATTAGTAATTTTGAACAATGAGATCTGAGTTACCTTACTCTGTAGAAATAGTTGCTACCTTTCTGATCTAGTCTCTTAGCATCCTAAAAATGTTACCTCATCCTCTAAGTCCTACTTTGTCAGGGTGAGAAAAGATCCTTTTTTCCAGCAAATAAATCTGTTCTCTGACTGTTCCTTTTAAGACTTAGGTTGAGCATTGTCCCTGAAGTATGGAGTGCACTGAATGGAGAAATCTTCCTGAGTTGCCAAAACTTTCATTTTGTGAACATGATAAATTTAGACACTTGTGTAAGTGACAAGTCTGTCGCTTCTCTTCCTCTCCTGCAGTTGTACTAAGTTCCATATGAAGCTTCAAGCCCAGGTTAGTGTTGTGTTAAGTCAGGCAGGTGTGCAGTGCAATGAGAAACTCAACATATATGGGAATAATCTAGGTAAATATCCCATAGTTTTGAAAAACGTTGTGGTTTGACGGATATTCACAATGACTAAGCAAACCCCAAACTTTCTCAATGTCTTCTACACTGCAGACTGCATACAACTTGTGAGATCCTGAGCTGCTGGGAACCCTGTTACAGTCTCCTGTGGATAAAGTGAAGGACAACACTTCACACTGGTGAAACAACACCCACACACCGTGCTCTCATGCTTAATGCACAGGTCCAAAGGTCAAAGGTGCATAAGATCAAAAGACTCCTGGGTCTTTGCCCTTTCTTCTTTATCAGTCACCTTTGGCTGGCTCCTTGATGAGGGCTTTTTAGAGATGCTCTTTTTCCATGGTGCTGGAGAGGTTGACTAGAACCTGATCTTATGTGGCCAGTGTGGTTAGCCAAGGGCTGGCTGTTGCTAGCCAGCTTGCTCTCAACACTGACCTCACTGCAGGCTCTTTAATCTGTCAGACTGTCGTCTCCAATGGCATCAGTCAGGATCCCTTTGCCAGGCTGGTTGTTGCTAATTCTCTGCTAGCAAGTGTATCAAAATCTTGTTCTGCCAAAGAAGGTTCTTTAATGTTGTTGTTTATGCAGACAAATAGTTAAAATTTCACATCTAAAAGATTAAATATTGTAATCGCATAATTAGAAAAAATGTTACATGATTTAACATAGCATTTTTCTATTTATGTAAGTGACAACTAATGGTTTCTTTTTTCTCCTAGCTTTCAGAAAGATTCTTCAACTTTGTAATTTTAAAACATTTTCTCCTACACATGTCATTGTTCTTTTTAATAGGATCTGCCAGAACAACTCTGAGCAAAAGCTCTGCATTTTCACATTATTATCTCATTGTCTATCCCTAGTGTTATAGCCTTACTGTGACTTCCTAACTAATCAGCTATTTCAACTTTCATTCCATAAGCTTTATGTCTGAGTGTAATTAAATGAGCATTAAGTCCTTTTTTTACTAGCAAAGCCTGAAAGTTCTGATATTACAGTAATAAGTGTGAAGTGAATTTTGAATGGCATTTATATCCTTTCATGGGCTCTAAATGTTTGATTTGCATAACTAGTTAAAATGATATCAGAGCAGCATATTGATTTAATTCCATCTCAGAAAACTGTTAATTAATAATGATAATAAATGTGTCAGTCCTTTATTATCTGCTTTGAATTGGTGATGATGTCTATATTAATACTACTTCAGTAATAGACCTCTGCTGGCTATTGTTGGCAAAGCTTTGACGGCTTGAATAACTAGCAATCAGAATTTATAAAATTTATTGCGGATCAGATTTTAAAAGAATAGTCATTTTATCACATGTGTGATTTTATTAACACCTATTACTTAACATTTTATTTAAATAAATCACTAAGAACAGAAACTGGCAAAGAACAAAGAAGAGGTTTGAATTTCTTAAACTTTTTTTGTCCTTGCAAGTTAGATTGTTGGATTTGTTCCTACAAGTAAAGGAGATAATTGAAAGATTTTCAGTTTTCCTTAACACTTTAACAGTAATATCTTTAAAAAATCCCTAAATATATCTAGAGGTATTTTGTGGGAAAGACATTTTCTTTTTATTATTGTTATTTTACTAGATGTTTTTTATAATTTTGTGATATGTCTTACTTTGACTCCCCCTTCTTTTTTCAGAATGAAATTAGATTATCACCTATTCAGGTTTTTTTCCTGTTACTGTTTAGTGTTTAATCAGAATTAGTTTAAGATCTTACTTTCCTTTTTCCCTTCTGGACACTGGCAAAAGAGTCCTTTGTTTGTGTTATTTAAGACTGGATTTTGGTTCCTTTCTCAGCAAGGAACATTAACTGTTCTAATATTCAGCACCACGCTACCTTAAGGAACTGCACTGCAAGCGTCTAGAAAGGAAAGCACTCAGCTTTTGTCAGCAGATAATGTTCTCTACATTCCCTTTTAGATGAGGAAATATTTAGGAAGCTGACTTTTGTTTGCATGGACCCTTAACGTAGGTCTTGAATCACCATTTTTTTTAGGAAAAAAAGTATCTTCTCTATTAATGTTGTTTACTTTCCCTGCAGCTGAATCCTCAGACTCTTGACTTTTTATATGTGTTGTTTGTACTAAAAGCTGCCCAATCTGAAAGCGTTGGACTGAAAACTAGAGCAGCAATTCAGCTGCTAATAAAACTCAATATTACCAGTACCCAAGTAAAGACTTGCGTGCCAAGTTTAATACTCTGATTGCAATTTTAATTGCAAAAATTAAATTCTTAAGTATCTGAAATGCTTGTTTTCCTTACAATTGCTTTGAAAAATCAGAGGTTAATGGCCTTTTGTTACAGCTGATTAATATGAGTAGCTCTAAGGAAAGAAGAATAGGGAGTGACAAAATACTGGCATGCTTCTTACTTTCTAAACACAACTCTTCTCTAAGTTACCTTCATGCAGTATTGCATGGATAGCAGTGAACTTGCTCTGATGTGAGCAGACACCATATGAAAATGGTTATATAGCACCAAACGTGAGCTTAGAAATTCTGTTGAGAGGAATTTAAAAGCACAGTAAGGAAAACCAAACCTGGGTATTACAACCTGGTTTTGTTTGCACCACTGTGGTAATAGCTGTGTCGACAAAACTTTATTTTTTTTTTTGTTTTCTTACAGTGATAGTTTATCACTATCAAAAGTTCCGTATAAACAAAGGAGTGATTTTTTTTTTTAATATTAAAATTTTGAATTTAACCAGTGAAATTCTTTTTATTTCTGGGAAAACACTACTAGAAGTGCATTGCTTTCTGACAATTCTTGCCTGCCACTTGAGCGATGTTTAGAAAAGTTTTGTTCTGATTTTACACAATGATAGAATAAAGCTCTTGTTCAGACTTCAGATGTGATGTTTAACCAGAAAGGTGGTGTATGGTGATGACTCAAATGAAAATACTGAATCTCTCTTTAAAAGGGTGAGCAAGAAAGCTTGATTTGAATGGTGAGTGTTCTAAGTGCCTACTAATAATTGCATATTTTAGAAAAGATCCACCAGTCTCCTACACTGTTTCAAATATTGAGATCCAAATTTATCCCCATATCATTGGTGACAGATGGTGAGTACATCTCGCTTGGATGTCATGTTTTCCCTCTTAAGAAGCTCTGAGCTGTTCTTCGATGCCCCAGGAAGGTGAAATCATGTGTCCAGCTTTGTCAGATCACATTCATTCACCCCTGATCCACTGCTGAATCAAAGTTTTTGGCTCCCCAAAGAATGGGAATTTGGTCCACTTCCACTAAAGACTTTGGCCACCTAGTTTTCATGGAGTTGGCAATTTTAATTTAATTCCTTTTCTGAAAGCCTTCTTCAAAAGTTTGTTAGCCTTTGAAGCTGGGAGAGAGACAGTGTGGAAGTCTAAGAATAGGGGCAAAATGTTGTATTATGTTTCCTTTGTCAGTGCATTGACCTTTTATGTGTTTTCTTAAGTTCCTGACAAGATGATGTATGTTGAGATGAATAGCCATCAGTTACATTTAAAAATGCCTTTTCTCTTTCTGTAGTGCTTTTATAAATTACTGTGATCTTAATATATAACTGGGTATCCATATGCTCTTTATAGAAGTTCTAACTAGCTTTTCAGAATTCATCTTTGCCATATTTGTTTGAGACAATATTAAGCACAGGCCCTTTGCAGCAGGTTGTTAAGACACAGAGAACATTACTGGCCATTGAAACTTCATAAAGTTAATAGATGGAGGTCAACTACCCCTACTGGAGTTTATTCAGAACTTTGGAGTTAAAATCCCTTCTGGAGGTTTGATTTGGTTTGTTTTTGGTTGCTTGTTTTGTTTTGGGATTTCTTTTTTTTTTTTTTTTTTTTCTGTGTGTGTGCCAGTATTAGACATTTTATAGATACAAGCATCAAGAATTTTTATTTATTGCATTATATTTGGGGTTTTTTTGTTGCTTTGTGCTTTTTTTTCACCTGCTAAATTTTAACAAACACACTCTCACAGTGTTGGGTGAGGAGGCACAGCTAGATGATGCTTTAACTGGTAAATTATTTTAACTTGCATTTTCAATGAAAGAAAAGCTGCATAAAACACACTCATGTTCTTCCCCCCCCCGCCCCCAATCATCCTCTGCCCCCCTCCCCGATTTTATGTGCACATTGAAATATATTTATGGTTTTCTCCACTGGCATAAATCAGATGTAGGTGACAATATATCCAAATAACCTCTTTGATGCATGGTTTTTGTTAATAATTATGTGCTGCTAATAATTAACAGGTGTGTGAAAAAATGAATTAGTAATGAGAAGAGAGTTTGTAAGCCGTCTGTTATCATCCCTTGACAAATGCAAGCAAGGGCATAAGCTGAATACAAAGGCCCTTCATTATAGTTTAATGGCATTTGATAAGTTAACCCCTTTTGTCACATAATGATGCTGAGCTTTTATTGTGAGAAGTTTTCTGTCTGATAGTAACAACATTTTTTCTTTAACCCAGCCTTCTTAACAAGAAAATAGTCAGTAAAATATCCGGAATATCTGGGGATTAGGATTTTGAACTGCATTTTCTAAGTAACTTGTAAAGTTTTTAAAATTTTGTACAGTATTGTGAACAATTATTCAGTGATTATTGAAACAGAAGCTTTTATGGGCTCTTCTGTAAATTATGTGAGCAAGTGGATCCATAAACTGTCCATATTCCTTGAATTTCAGTCTTTTAGACAATGAACTGTTTCAGCCATCTGGAAGAGAGACTTGCATCTTGTGCCAGGGAAGAACAAGGTTTCACAAGTGGCAGTTTTGGTCTCTTAAGCACGAAAAACATGCTTAATGGTTTTCATGATAGAAAGTGCGATTTTGATTCTCGTATGGCCTCCTAAAAATGCTCAGAAAATTCTTGTTTTAACAGCTGAGGTACTGGTTTAACTGTGTGCTTCTAACCAGTTGCTGCTTGTGGATAAAGTTAACAGACAAATGATGCAAATTGAATCATTTCAAATCTATCTCTAAAAAGAAAAAGAGTTGTTTCTTTTTGCCTGTATAATTTTGTCAGACCTTTGTATTGTTAGGGTTTATCTGGTATTTGGTTTTTTTAATGATTATTTTATGATACCTTACTCCACTTTTTTCCCTAAGGTCCTTCTCTTTGTTATACTGGTTTCATTTTTTCAGAAGGCCTCTTTGTCTTTACGTGTGTGGTGTATGTCTGTAAGTAGCTGTTTGACTTCGGAAGTTGAAATTAAATTTATGAGGGAAGAATATCTGAAAAAAAATGGTACTATTCTCATGACTCTTTGCTGACTTGAAAAAAATAATAATAAACTTTACCTAGAAAGAGATCTAAAGCTGCAAAACAGGATGGCTGCAGGCACTTCTATTCAGTATTTGAAATGTGTTCACTTTTGTGTTGAGAGACAATCAAAAAAAGTTACTGCATTGTGTCTGCCATTCCTATATTGTCATCTTTGCTTGCAATAATAGATTTGTAAAACATTGGGAGTGTGATTTGTAATGAAGGGAAGAAAACCCTACAGGGTTTATGAAACTGGGACTTGCGTATGTAGAGACAGCTAAAGTCTGCCAAAACTTACTTTGGTACTGTTGGTTCTGTGATGTGGTTATGGGAGCGATCAGTCAGTTTTCTGTGCAGTAGCTTTGTGTTCAGTCAACAGCATCTTTCAGGAAGAGTCTGGGGAAAAAAAGATCTTGCAATCCTAGATTCTTCAGAAGAAAACTGCTCTTGAAAATTCTCAAATGCCAATTAATTTTTCAGTGTTTCATTGGCAGGTTTTCCTCTTTCCTTCATAAACTCCCTAGCAGAAGGTCTCCTGTGATTTGAAAAACAGACATTGATGTTTTTTGGTCAGTGTTCATTCATGGTGTGACAATCAGTGGAATATTACTGTCTTATTCTAAAGATGGTGTGCTATCTACTTAGGTACTGAAGGTTATTAGACAAGATGAACATAGTACCTGAAATTGGTCACTGCAGTACTTGAAGGAAGGAGCTTATTCTGCATGAACTCCTGTGAACCATGGAGAACCTTGCTAGCTAATGAAGCTCACAGGTTTAGCACCAACCCATCCTGACTTAAATACAGTCTTTGGGATCTTCCTGTAACATGGAAGGAAGTTGTGTTCTGTAATATACTGCATTAGCATTCTGCTATTTTTTTTTTAATAGATAACTTTTTTTAAAAGTAGGTGTTCTTAAGTACTCTGAAGATTTGAAGACTGGATCTGACTCTTTTGCAATTTGGTGTTCCTACATTTGTGTTAGTTAACAGAAGGAAGTTCCAAGCTGCTTGGCTTGAAACTCATGCATGTTTGTCATCTTTGTTCCTTTTTTGGAAGACAGTTTTCAATGATCCTTTTGGGGAAGTGGAATCAGCCTAACTCATTTGTGTCCCAGAACCGAGTGACATAGCATTGCACAAGACTGTATTGCAGCATGGTGCTGTTGGAAAGAGGCACTTTGTATTTCATTCAAGTGACATGATCTCCAGAAGGTGATAAAAGCTCATACTCTGACCCTTAGCAGGGCCTGCAGGACCCCACACTGCCTGTTGGGAAATTCAGTCAGTCTCCATAGTGTCTTGCAGCATAGACCAAGCCCTGGATTTTTGCAGCTATCAACAAGTTATGTTGCTTTGGTTGCAGCAAAATGACTGTTGCTGTTGGCAGGTCTATCAGGTGGTCATATTTTATAATTTTGAAATTGCGAAGTTAGTTGAAAAAGTGTGCGTTCTGATCAGTTTGGGTGGCTCTAAATGCTCTCTGAGAACTCCCTTATAGGTAATGAACCAAACCTGCTCAAACCTATGTGAGATCAGTATCAAAGCAAATGCTCACAGTTTGTTTGCTGTGTTTGTATAATATATGAAGTGAAAGGCTGGTCTTCAGCCTTTTATTGCCACTGCTTTTGCACAGTGAACGAAAATATCCTTCTCTTTATCTTCAATTCTTCATTTCCCTTTTTTATAAGCAACTTCCCAAAGGGGAGCCTTGCGTTTGTTAACTAGTGTTCGGTGACTGGTGCGTCAGCTCAGCTGTGCAACATGCCAACACTAACTGCTCCTAAATAACATCTATTTGCATAGTGCATTGAGAGCTGTGAACTCTCCTCTCATTAAGTGTGTGAGAACTCTCGCTCAACCAGAAACACTAAAAATTGAGCTGCACTCCTGAGGGGTTTTTCTACTGTGAGCCCTTCCAGTGTATTATACCAGTGTGACATTTTCTGGGGTGACGTTGCAATGAAGGAAAGGAATAATGTAAAGGGATTGTATGCCTTGGCTTCCCATGCAAACTGTTTCATATGCTCTTCCCCCTTTTCCTGCCCTCTTATACATTTCTCAATGTGGGAACTTAATGTTTTTGGTGATATTTCAACAACAATCAGTTAATGGTGGAGTGAGGAGGAAATGAATAATCTGTGGAAAACACCCCATTGCCAAATTCAGCACTCTTGAACTTCAGTTTTCCTGTTCTTTGTGTGAAATTATGTAGTGATGTTCACCAATATTTTATTGCAAGTTATGTTTTGTAATACTTGAGCAATATATAACTGTGATCAATGTTGTGACCTCAGGGAAATTGCTTATATAATTACAGAAAGTTTACAGTAGTAGGACAAGGAATTGGGGAAAATATATCACTGTAAAATATAAATATGTTTAAATTACATTTAGGATTTGGAATAGTTCCTTGCTTGTGTTTTACAGAGTAATCTGTGATTTAAATCAGGTTTAGTTGTGGGGTTTTTTTTCTAAATTGGGTATTATAAATCAAGAGTAGTTGCTGCATATAGCACACAAGAGGATTTCTTATACATTTTAATGTTGCATAAGTAAGAAATACCAGTAGTTCAGCAGTAAAATTGCAAATGTAAGCAAAAGCGAAGATTTTTCTAAATTTAACTAGGTTGCATTTGTTTAGTAAACTCCAGCAATAATTTACTGTTTTATTGCGTTTGCTGTTGAGAACTTGCTAGCTTTAAAAAGGGGAGGGGGATAAAGGAAGGAGCAATGTTATAATTGCTCTGGAACTGGGGGGAGCAGAGAGAAGAGGGGAAACTTCTAAACAGTCTGCATACAATAGGTTAAAGTAGAGAAAATAAATCTTGGCAAGATAATATGTTTCTGCAGAAGACTAAGGAACTTCTGGTAACATGCATTTGTGGGATAGAACAATTCCTAATAAAAACATCAAGCTCAAGATGTAGTTATGCCTTCTTAAGACTTCAGAGACATGAAAGACAATAGGCATCTTTTCTTATTCATGAGTTTCAATATGTAAAAAATAGAAATTCTGGTAGTTATGCTTTAAAACAAAATAAACACTGTTGTTTTGTAAATAAGGAGGTTTAAAACTTGGTTTGAATTTGCTCTACAGTTCTGCTTATGCATGCTTTATCTCGGGGTAGATTTCTGTATCTCTCGGTCTGTTAATATAAAACCTGGCTTAGTTTAACTGTGGTTTGAAAGAAGTGAACACTGGGATTGGTCTGGATGATGTTGATTAATAGGTGTGTGAGGGTGAAAGACTCCAGGGCCAAGCAGTAGGTCCATCTTGGTGGCATCTGATGTTGATTGGCTTTGTCCTGCGCGGCTGCGCTGGAAGAGCGGACATTAAGATTAAGTGATGCTGTCGTGTTGAGGAGCACTGCACTGCATCATTCTGGGAAGAGACAGCTGTGGTGGTTAATCCTTCATCACCAAGGGAGTGCTGCCAGCAGAAAGATATACAGCCAAAGATAACCCTCCATAACTTGTGCTAAAGATCAGAAAACTTTGAATTCACATCCATCTGCTTAGTCTGGGGTGAAGATGAAAGATAGGCAGAATAGGAAATAAAAAAACCTCCTGCGGGATTAATCTTAGACAGAGTATGCAGCACACGCTGAAAAGGCAGGAGCTAAATTTTCACATGTATCTTAAAAGAACAGGATCAATGAGAATCCAGAAATTCAGTTTTATTTCAATTGCTTTAATATTCGTACTCACGATGCTCATTTAATATGTACACCACATCTTTCCTGGAAGCAGTTCAAAGATGCCAGTGTTCATAGCGTAAGGTTTAAAAAAGACAAGCGTCTGTTAATGCTGCACTTCTAACTAACTGATGCACAGGAATGGATGTCAATGGAGCTTTTAGCATAATCTGTGGGAGAGAACTTTGTTATTTACTTTTGTGTTTAGCAGGTCAATTCCAAATTTTTATACATCAGGTGAGAATATATTCTGTCTCGAACGGTTGTGAACAGAGCTATATTGTTATGCATAATTTATGCATACAAAGTGAGAACCATTACAAAGACTAGCTCAAGTTGTCATCTTTGGAAATTAATTTATATGAAAAAATAAGATAGCAAAAGGAAAAAAAATATGTGAATACATTGCTTTGGAGGGTGTCTTCTAAGCAATAACCAAATTAATAAAATACAGTTCAAAAGCAGTAGTTAGTGATAACACTTTGAGATATTAATCCACTATTTTAACATAGGCTGTTGTTTTAACGTGCATTTTAAACCTTAAAGTAGCATTTTAAAAAGTTCTGTACTGAATGGTGGAGAAAAGGGGAAAATGCATGTTTTGTTATTATCGTGGCAATAGTTATTGCTGTGAGGAAAATGGAATATTTCTTTAAGCAGATTGGTAGTTGGGTGGAGGTGGAAATAGAAGTCCTCCCTGTTCCAGCCTTGGTGCCCAGAGGAGTGGAATGTCAGCGATGGGCAGGAGCAGCGCTCCTTGAGCCTTGCCTTGGGTCTGCTTCTGCTTCAGCTGGTGTTTGGCAATGCTTTGGTGAACCTCATGTTGTCTGTTCAACCTCTGTGTGCTATAGGATGTTTGTAGAAACAACTGAAACAGCACTTAGTCACTTGGCTGATGTGAAGACTTAGTTCTTGCCTTGGATCAAGAAAATCCAGAGTGAGAACTGTAAAAAACTGGTGTTTTAAGTGTGAAACAAGGTAGTGTTTTAGTTTCTGGTTTCTGTTGAGCTTATTCGCTTTCCTATAATCATAAAAACAACCAATTAAAAGGGGAGAGCATTTCATAGTTTGCCTAGAAAGTTTCAGTTGTACCAGCAAAGTGTCCTGTGAAGCCATCTGTACTTCGTATCCCACACTTGTGCTCTCAAATACAGGAAGTCTTGTTCCTGTTTCTCCTTTTTTTATTTTTTTTTTTTTAGAAGTGCTTGTGTTAAGCTCAATAGTTGGTGTTTCTTGATCAATTAATCCTACAGTTAAATCTTATATTATGACACCTCTCAGGTAAAGGTGTAATATATATTAACATGTCATTTGAATTTAATTAGAAATAATGAACCCAATAAATTCCAGTTGATATCATATGGGACAAGTATTTCTTAGCAGGCTAAGCGTTTTAGTGAATTAATTTAACATTTCGGCAAAAATCCTAATTACTTTAGTATCTACACTACAGTATTATCATCATGGCTAGGCTTCGCGAACGAAGATTTGGGAAGGCACTATCCACATTTGCTGCAGGCACGCTGGTGGCTTATGAGGCCAATACGTGACAGACATATCCGATTGCAAAAGGCGCAGCAGAAAGACTCCTTAGATGGTGTATTTTGCAAGAAACGGTTCTTTCTGCGTTGCCTTTTCTCCTCGAGAGTGATCCTGCGTGAGTTCTCAAAGGAGACAGCTGCGTTATAGATGGTGTGTCTCCAGGCCTCCCGATTGGAGGCCAGAGTAGACCAGTTATGGTGATCAATATGGCCAAGGCTGAAATGTTGTTTCAGGGAGTCCTTGAATCTTTTCTTCGGGGCTCCTCTCATGCGGCAGCCAGTGGCAAGTTCACCATAGAGCAGGATCTCAGGGAGGCGGTGGTCCTTCATCCTTGAGACGTGCCCTGCCCATCGCAGCTGCGTTCTCAGTAACATGGCCTCAATACTTGTGACTGCTCCTTGCTCTAGTACAGATGTATTGGTCACATAATCTGACCAGCGGATGTTAAGGATTGTACGGAGGCAGCGTTGATGGAAGCGTTCTAGGAGACGCAGGTGGTGGCGGTAGATGACCCATGATTCGGAGCCGTATAGGAGAGTGGACAACACTATGGCTTTGTAAACACTGATCTTGGTGCTTTTCTTTAAGTGTTTATTACGCCATACTCTCTTGTGGAGTTTTCCAAAAGCATTATATGCCTTAGCTAACCTGTTGTCTATCTCTCCGTCGATCTTACCATCTGAGGAGATGAGGCTACCAAGGTAGTTAAACTGTTGGACTGATTTGAGCTCTGATTGGCCAATGGTGATGTGGGGATGATGGGGGACTTCCTGAGGTGCAGGTTGATGGAGGACCTTTGTCTTCTTTAAGCTGACTTCCAGCCCAAAGAGCTCAGCAGCATCTGCAAAGCAGGATGTTAAACGCTGCAGGGCTGCTTCTGTGTGGGCAACAAGGGCAGCGTCATCAGCATAAAGCAGCTCCCGGACAAGATGGTTTAAGGTCTTGGTGTGGGCCTTCAGTCGCCTTAGGTTGAATAGACTTCCATCAGTACGGTATCGAATGTAGATACCGTCCTGATCATCGAGGTCAGCTGTGGCCCTTTGGAGCATCATGCTAAAGAAGACGGTGAATAGGGTAGGAGCGAGAACGCAACCTTGTTTCACACCATTCTTAATTAAAAAGGGTTCAGAAAGTGTGTTGCCATATCTGACTTGGCCGTGCTGATCCTCATGGAGTGAGATGATCATTTTAAGGAACTTGGGGGGACAACCTAAACGTTCCAAAATCTGCCAGAGACCTTTTCTGCTCACAGTATCAAAAACCTTGGTGAGGTCGACAAAGGTTACATAGAGACCTTTGTTCTGTTCCCTACACTTCTCTTGCAGTTGTCTGAGGACAAATACCATGTCTGTGGTGCTCCTGTTGGCTCTGAAACCACATTGACTTTCAGGTAGAACGTGACATCCAGAACAATTGGTGGATCGATCTAGCTGAAAAAACTCAATTATGCGCAGATACAGGTGATCACAAAGGTTTCTATGAGGCCTTGAAAACAGCATACGGGCCTACATACCAGGTCCAAAGCCCTCTACTCAGTGTTGATGGTCAAACCCTTCTAACAGATAAAACCTCCATTCTGAATCGATGGTCTGAACACTTTCAGACTCTTTTCAGTACCAGCTGTGTAGTCCAAGATTCAGCAATTCAGTCCATCACACAACAACCAGTAAAGTATGAATTGGATACTGCCCCCACTTTAGGAGAAACCCTCAAGGCCATACAGCAGGTGAAAATTGGCAAGGCAGCTGGGGTTGACGGAATTCCACCTGAAGTCTGGAAACATGGGGGCCTTGCACTCCACACCAAATTTCACGAGTTTGTGGTGCGCTGCTGGGAGCTCGGTGAACTACCATCAGACCTTCGTGATGCTGTCATCATCACTTTGTATAAGAAGAAAGGTACTAAATCAGATTGCTCAAACTATCGTGGTATTACTCTGCTCTCCATTGCTGGCAAAATCCTGGCAAGAATACTCTTGAACAGACTAATACTACAGTATTATATTAAAAATCAAAATGGCATTTTTGACTATTAAAAGCAAATTGGGAAAAAAATCAATTTAGTATAGGTTTATGCATTGGGAGAAAGAAGTATATAAGCCTGCAAATGTGTCAAAAATGACCACTGCCTTTTCATAGTAACTAACTGTTCTGCACAGTCATTAGAGGAAGAATAACAAATAATGTTCACATGGTAGCAGGAGGAATATAGGTGAATATAAGGAATTTTCTCACAATAAGCACTGTTAAACATGAGAATGGGCAAATGAGTGTACCTTCTCATGAGTTTGCTTTTATTTTCATTATGTAAGAAAAATTTTGACTGCAAACTGCATGAACTTGATTATATCTACAGGTATGGGATGGATGAGGTCATACTTGAGGTCTGTTTTTAGTCTTGCTTTCTTCTGATTGGAAATTTGGGGATGGCTTAACATGGCCTCTTAAAAATACTGGCACTTTAGAGGTTAACAAAAATGAACAATTTTTTGTATAATCATGTGTTTGTCCAAATCCAAATATCTAACAGAGAACAGGTTGAAGAGAGCAGACTTGCTCATGATGAACACTAAAATGTCAACAGTTAGATAGGAATGGGTTAATACATTGACTAATGTTGTAGGTTTATAAGAACTGGCCCTTCTCTTTGTTCTTTTTTATCATATACATTTATCATGTTCAACCTGGCAACTGAAGCAAATAGCTATTTAAGTTGTAAAAAATGAATCACTGTGCAATTTCTTGAACTGTATGATATAACCAAGGCTAATAATATTATACAACAGAAGTTGTAAGCCTTGGGATATTTTCCCTACTTTAATTTTTTTTTTTTTTTAAATGAGCCATAAGCATTTTCTACTGTCTGTATGGAAAACCAAAGAGCATTAAGATGTGTTTAACAAAGCTGTAATTTCCTGCCCACTGGTGAGGGCTAATGGTGAGTGCTTCCCTTCTGCTGCTGCATAAATAAAGTATATTTAGAAATGGTTGAACTGTTGGATTATGTGAAGATTTGGGATGCAGGCTCTTCGACTTAAAATCTTCTTTGAAAGGCACAGAGGAAAATAAAAGTTTGAGCTTACTCTTTAAAGGGGAAATGAGGCTGTGGGAAGAATCTTCCATCCTATCTGCAATGTAGACCAAAAGGTAAAAAACTAGTATGTGTTTGTTGTGTCAGCATATTATCACTCTGCTGGACCTTGCATGTTTACAGCTGGTTCTGATGCAGCTGTCAGGGTACAATTGATGAGCATCATCATTTAAAGTGTAAAAGAAAATGTCTTGGCATAGAGGGACATGATAAAGTGCCATCTACCAGGCACTGTGGACATATGTAGTCACTATTTCCTTTTTCTCTGACTCTTTGCATTTCTCTGCTGCCCTTGCCAGAATCTACAGAAGTCATTGGGAGCACTACAGCCCAGCCTCCAGCCTTCTAATATCACTGTGGTAGTTGTCAGATCATATGAAATGTCAAAATTCATGTGGCCTTCGTGAAGAGATATATTTAGTACAGCTGCTGCATACCTACGTAGTATCTCTGACATTGACATATTAGTTATGCTGTCTTTTGCAATCTGATATCTTTAAATTTGCCACCTTGTTAAGTTTTGATTAATGTGATTCCATTTCACTAAAGTAATTGGCTTGGCCTGTTGTAGAAAATAATCAGCCTTTCTACGGAACAAATGCTAGAACATGCTAATGAGGGAGTGAGTTCGTTAAATTGATGGCGTGGAGTGACAGTTATTAATGATTGTTATGATAAACAGACGAGTGCGAATTGGGATGAGTTGGGCAAAAGTGACAGTTTAAAAATAACGTATATTGGAAAGTACTAACGAAGTAATATACTGTTAGGAAAACAATCATGCAAGTTGTCAAGGGAAGAAGTGTAATTATACAGCTGCACAAGCTGCCTGGGAGGACAGGGACCTGGCTGATAATGGACACGTTTTTTGTTGGCAAGGGGAAAATATGTTATGGCAGAGAGGAGTAGAGATTGATAAATTAATTGGCCTTTCTCATTGTTCCAAGAGCTAACTTGGCCAGCAATAGCCAAGCAGATTAGGTAAATAAATGAAGTGACCAGCTCTTCCTCTGCATCTGACCCACTCCTTGCCCTTTCTTTTTAATCCACGTGTGCATGAACTGCCAAGTTCAACTGCCTAGCATGGCAGTGTTTGCAGAAATATAGCTTTCCTGGAAATATTTATGGCTTCTAAAAATGAAATGCTTTGCATTACAAAGAGTTTTGTCTTAAGTTAAAGGTTAATTTTAATAAGCCATCAGCCTATATGAAAAGTGGTATGAAAGCAATATGGAGGATGCAAGTGCACTGATTTTCAAAGTAAAATTTAAACAGAGCTGTCCATCTGAAAGCTTGCAAGAAAAAAAAGGCAAGATTACTAGCAAGGGTGTTCAGGAGGTAGAGGTATGGCACTACTTCTGCTTATTGTTGCGTACGCTTGGTGCTAAATGGCTTGAGGTTGTTGGCTGTAGGAGAAGGATATTTGTCTCTCTGAGACTGACAGCAGTGCCATATATAATTCAGCTGTCAGATTGCCTGTGTAGTAAACTCAGTGAAAGGGCAGAGGATAAACGTGGAATATTATCCTAATAAGTATAAGGAGATACAAAGTAAGTAGGCCATTATATATAAAAAAAAAGAAAAGAAAGTAAAACAGCCATCAGAAAAATTCAGTATGGACAGAGATACTCCAACTGCTGGAGTTAATACTTGGTAGCACATTGTGAATCACTTCAGTCTCTGTTCTAATGCAGAGGACTGTGGGGATTCAAATGGGCGGGCTTGATACTGAGTGGTCAGTACTGTTCCCCTTCTTTTACTGGCTTGTTTATGCTGCCTTGCATTTAAACATTATCTTTCCTCCATGGAAAAGTGAGCAGATTACCATATTTTTCATAAAGATGGAGGAAGTGATTTTGAAAAAGTTGGCTAAGAGAAAGCACTGTTATCACTGTCAAATTCCATCTGCTCAGGACACACCGATGAATAGAAGATGGAGAAGAGTTTAGATTCTGTATGACAGGCTAGAGCCATATCAGCACTGAATGGAGCCTGTAAAATGCTTACTTAGCCATTTCACTGGATGTTTTACTGAATTCAGCTTGGTCTTGGTCTTACAAGGGCTCCAGTAATCACGTTACCAATTCCTTGTGACAGCCCTCAAGAACGCAACCTGTTCACTCATCTTGCCTTGTTTCCTTGGCTGCCCTAGCTTTCTATCATAAGTACTAGTTTGTATAGTGTTACATTTATGAGCACCAATTCACTGGATACAATAATCTAGCCAAAATGAGCATGGATAATCTCCTATTTAATAAAGAAGTCTAAGCCTTTCTCCTAATAGTGTTATGGGTGAAATCCCTCCAGTCCTTGGATTTTACTAAAGTTAGTGAAAGGAAGAGATAAATAAATAAATTTTGGGTTCCACAGAACTATAATGTCATAGATTCAATATGTCAGGTATATCTTAAGAAAATGCTAATTAGTAGCTTAATGCGATTTATTGTGTACAGAATCTATCATACTGGACTTCATTGTTCCCTTCAGAACATGTGAACCAGTGGCTAAAAGCCTTTTTTTTAAAAAAAACCCCACAAATGTACCAATTACCAGATTACTTTGTAACAGAGGAAAAACAGGCACTAAATTCCAAACTATACTGCACTTCTCCAGATGATGAAGTCTTGTTTTACCATCATATTACTTCTTGAATGGCTTCATGTATTAAACTGTTTACCTAAGCCTTCTCTTTCAAACCAGATTGTAAGAAGGAGAAGCAGCCTTAACAACATTGTTTCAGCATGCACAATTTTGCTTCTTCCTCTGAACAAAGTGTGTTAATACTTTGCTTACATTGCCAAACCCTTCATTTAAGTCCTTAGTCTTGTCTTGTCTAGAGGGCTTGTGTTGTTTCTGGTCTTTCTGACTTTTAGGATGTACCTGCATTGCCAATTCAGTCTAGATAAGGCTTATGTTTTTGAAGCATCTTTTCTGATCTTCCATGTTCATTGAATTGTATTTTGCTCTGCAGAGTCTGGATTATTTTCCAACACAGTTGAACTGGAGGATGTTCTTCAGATGAGCATTCAGTCTTTGGAAACAGTTTGCATCAAACACCCATTAAAGTCCTCCAAAATGCATCTAATGTTGGACACGTTCCTTTTTCCTTACGGGGAAATAAATCATGTATTCTTAGATTGCTACCTATGGAGACTGTGTGCCAGTGCACGTGTTGCATGGTCTCCCCGACTAACTGTGAGTGAGTAAAATCCTGGGTGGGGAAATGGATGGAGCTGGTGGAGGTGACCAGCTTTGTCCAGTGGGAATGGCCCTGCCAACCTCATGACTGTGGAGATGCTTCAGTGTAACCCCGTGGCATACTGAAGAGAGGCTGGGAAAACAGGCAGTGTGAAGTCTGGTGGTGTCAGGGGGAGAGAGATTGAGTTGCAGAGGAAAACCTGCTGTTCTTTGGGCATGAGGCAGGCACAGGGTATGACTGTGTAGGAAAACAGAAGTGAGTAGTTCTATAGGGTCATGGGGTTGCAATGGGCCTATCAGGAGATATAACCTCAAGGGGAACTGCTGCAAAAAAATCCATTTTGCCTTTCTCAGCTGTATAGAAAGACGGTCATATTTCTAGTTATCCTGTATTCAGTATTCTTAGATCCCATAATATCTGCTTTAAGAGTAGCAAATGGTAGCTATTCATCAGGCTAGACCAGAGGCTGCATTTTGAGAGCTGGGATAGCTCTCACAGCTTACCAGCCTAAATTCTACCAAAATAACCCCATCAGACACACTCTTCACCCATCCCCCTTGCCTCAAGACAATGCCGGCTGTTTCCCCTTGGCATTTTAAAAGGAAGGTGCTGGTTGGAATACGGTTGCTCCTTCTAACTGCTCCTCTGGTCCACTGTTATACTGTGGAAAGTCAGAAGGTTAGCTGCACTTACCACCTTGGTGCTATAATGAGTTATCAAAGTAATGAAAATTACCTACAATTAACTTAATTTTAAATGGTGATAAATACTGTGGAAAAAAAGTCAACCATACCTCAAAAAGTGACTGGTATCCAGCCAGTCACCTTTGGTTGTTCAGGTGGGGTCATCTTATGGTCATATATATGAACTGGGAGAAGAGTTTTGAGGAGATACTACAATAAAAGTCTGACCTTAGAGATGTCACAGCTGGGCAGAAAATTTAATTCAGTTAGAAGGAGCATTGTAGCTGCCCTTTCATACCTGTAGTGTATGTTGCCTGTTACCTGATGTGAACAGGTGAGTTTTACTTCATATGGTACAGTGTTGTACTTTCCTTTATCCATGGAAATATTTGCCCATGTTTTGGATTTCAAACTAAAAACTTTGACAGTATTCACCTTTTTGGGGTGGTGTGGGGGTACAGTGGAGTGTGTGTGCTGTTAGTAATTTTGGTAATTTGTGCTGAAGTCTACTAAGCAATTTTGATGGTATTTGATGAGTCAGATCCCACAGTTGTCAACTCTAGGTGCTTGTGCATACCTGGATTATTGGAAGCATCAAGGCAACTGTTGAGTTTTTAGCAGACACAGGTGGTTTATCACAGACATTATAGGATACTTCTGTTTTTCTACTACCTCACATTTATCAATAGAATGACAAAGAAATCCTAGAACCAAAAAAAAAAGCATTTAGTCTATGTTCTTTGGGAAAAGGCTGTTTCTTTGAGTGAACATAGTACCGAATATGGGTATATAACAAACTGCTGATAAAACAAAAAATGAGTAAGACACATAATATATAAAAAAAAAAAAAGGTGGAAATGGAGTGTGAAGGAAGCTGTTGTGTAGCAGCCACTTCAAAGTGTGCTGTTCTTCTGGTCAGTATTCACAGTAAATGACTGTGTCTCAGGAACTGAGCTGTCAGCAGCAAAGCTGGTTGTCTGCCTTGGGAGACTCTCAGGTCTGTTTGCTTGAGTCCCATTTGTTGCTGATCATGTTCATTTGAGGAGCTAAAGCTCCTCTATTGGAGGAGGATTGTTAATTGAGGGTTGTTAGGAGAAGGGTAAGTTTGAATTGTTGGTATCCCTGATACATACCACTATTCAGCCCTACTTTACCCAGCAGCACACATACTGACTGGAAAGAATTTTCTGGGGAACAACTGTTGAACTGCTGCTCAGGACCCTATTCTTAAAATTAAAAGCTCTCAATTATGTTTTTTCCATTTAAGTAGTTGGAAAATACATTTGCTCGTTTTTTTCCTGCTGTGCATAAAGACAGTGCTTTTGATGTCCTTGTCAGAAAAGGCAGTGAAACATAAGCCCATCAGCAGAGTTTCTGTATACTCATTTTGTGAGGATGGGGTTAGTCTCATGTGAATTTTCTGTTATTTTGGACTTGTATGTCAGACACAGCTACTCTAAAGTACAGGAGAAAAGCAAAGGTGGATGTGAGAAAGAAGTGTCATCTTTCTGAGCATTCAGCATGGAGCATAGTCTTGAGAAAATGCAAATTACTGAAACAGGGTATCATTAAGCCTCGCTTTTCAAGCAGCAGTAAGGACCCCTCACCCCATCCCTCTGCCACAGCTGAAATCACTCAAGAAGGGTAAAAGATTTTTCTGTTCCAGGTGTTTCAGTTTGTAGGTCTTATATAGCTTTCACCTGGAAGTCTGTTTGTAAGTTCACATGTAGAATCCATTTACCAGTTTCAGTTGCAAGGACTTGGGGGAAAGAAGAAAGTTCACTTGCCCTGGAGTTCAGCACTTCCGAACAAAAATTCAGGAAAAACATTTTGCAACTGCAGCATTCTGGTGGAAAGAATGGGTGCCTCTTCAGTCCCTAAAAAGAAAGAAGTTTTAAATCAGGGACTTGTGCCTGTGTGCTGCTACCAAAGAAGGTAATGTCAGCTTTTCTGCTTTACATGTTACTCAACTGTGATTTTTATTTTATTCTGGGTATAGCAATGCTGTTTCACTGTACCTGAAAAACAGGCGTTTTGCACCAAACTTATTTGCTAAGAATGCTGTATTCTGAGCATAGGAAATTTAAGGTTTCTGTTTTTTTCCTCTGGATTGTTTTTGGAAAATGGAATGGGCTTGCCTGTATGAGGTTTTCCTAAAGTTTGGTCAGCCTTCATGAGAGAGACTGGGTGGGATTCATTGGTGAAGAAGGGTGTAGACAATGACATTATAGATTTCTTCACATTTTTTGTGTAATGCTTCCAAATTCTGGAGAAACATTTGTTTAAGGGGCATATTTGATAAGATTTGTCTTTCTGTTGAGATTGAGTATGGGAGAAAGTTTCAAATAAAACTTTTGTAGTTGCAAGCAGTAAACTACTTTGAGGAATCAAGATGTCATCTAAGAAAAATCCTTCTTTATTGTTGTTATCTAAATAAATAATCCCTAACTTTTGCTGATGTTTAAAGGTATATAGTGGTGTATTTTGTAGAATTGAATAATTTAGGCTTTGTAGAGCACCGAGATCTCTTCATGATCAACCCATACTACTCTCTTCATTTCATCATACAGTAAATGTGGATCAAATGACTACAGAATTGTTCATGTGGTTGTATTAGGGATGATATTATTAATTGATTCAAGAATTAATGTTCTTAAGGCTGAAAAAATAAACATACTGGTTGTGGGTGCTGGAAAAGAGTTCCATTTTAGTTACTAATACAGGTGCAGATAGAAGAATGAGTCTCTTATTGAGCTGACAGAAGTTCATAATTCATCAGATTACAGACTTTCTTTTAAGCTTTACGTGGGATAGTGAAGGGAGAAAACCTGCAGTAGTTTTCCAGTGCCTTATTAACTTTCCTTGCTGTAAAATGTAATGCAGGAAGTACTAATTGTTCACCATATTGATTTGATATGAAGAGAAAAACTTAGAGGAAAGTTCAATTCTCCTTGTAGCAGATACAGGGGAAAAATGTAGGCTAAAAATCTTGGTGTTGTCTAAGGATGTTGTATCTGAAAAGCAGAGATATGTTACAGAATTTTATGGAGCAGTACTTGATAATACTTGTCTGTGGTCAAGGAACTCTCATCATGCACTAGTTAATGAAGGTTTTAAAGCAATAATAAAATAGTAAATTTAAATATTGAAAGTTTTAACAGAATATTTTATAATAATTACACCCAATATAACTTGTGAAATAGACTCTTAATACAGTCAAAAATATTTAGCTGATAGAATTTATAATTGTGACACTGAATCCATCTTTCACAAAGTGGTATTACTGGTTACATGCTGTGTTATAGAAATATGAAGTTTAAACTATAAATGTAATTTTTTAACTGTTGTTCACCTCTCCTATTTTTGCTATGAATGCTGAATACTTGTTATAGAAGTCTGTTCCCTCAGAGCTACTTGAAGCAGTTGTAAAACAGCTTGCAGGCACTTAGAACTTTCAGGAATATCCCAATAAGACTGACTGATATTCTTTAATTTAGATTTAAAAAAGAATGGAAAGCTGTAGGCATTACTTATTCTAATAATAAATTTGAACAATAGTGCATGAAAGGGTTTTGTTGCGTTCTTATTTGCTGTTTCAGCAATTTAACAGATGTGAATATCTCTCCTTTCTGGCTTGCAAAGTATTTAGTTGAGATGCAATAGAGCCCTTTTTTCCTAATAATAATAATGATAATCCCATGGTGTGAATTTGAAATCTAATCTCTTCAGGAGTTTGTTTTTGCTGTGCTTATTCTGCTAATGTTAGCTCAAGTGAGTGAGATGAGAGACAGAGAATATGAATGTGAATTATTCTGTGTCTGTACATGCATTTTGCTGTATATGAGGTATATTACATGCAAATGGTTTTAAAGAGAAATAAATCCACTTTACAACACAAATGAACTGAAGTTTTGCAAGCACAAAAAAATAATAAAATATTCCCACTGAAAGTAAAGCAGATGTAGAAAATTAATGTAGTATTGTTAAGTAACACACCATAGCTTGTGGTAATATGCTATATGATACAATACTTTAGAGTTTATCTTGTTTGCAAAATTAATAAATTAATATTCACTTGACAACTTTTAGTATTAGAACCTTGCATACCCACATTTTCACTTTGAGAATCTAGGTACTTCAGCAGGTACACGTAACTGATAAATCTTTTTGTAGTTGTCAAAACAACTTTGTACTTTTTCTTTTACAACTAAAAGCACTTTGACAGTCTGAAACCTGGTATATCAATAGGGAAAGCAAACAGACTATTAATTTTAGTACCACATTTCACTGAGAGTTTTGACATTTTTGAAATATATCACTTCAAAACACTGAGACACAGATGATTAAAGGTTGTTACTGGCAAAAATGTTGTTGGTTATCAATGTTACTGATACCACACAGTGACATCTTTGCATCCTGGTTGAGTCTTGTTTGAAAATCAGGGTGGTTTGACCATATGGACTCTATCTGCATATCTCATTGTAGTCTGTGCACTAGTTTCTATGCCTTGAGGGCCTCAAAAAAAAAAAAAAAAAGAGAAAGCTAACCTAGTTGCTGCTTGGTGATTGTCATTGTTTGTAGTCTACCTGTCAGTTCTCAGTTTTGTTGATGTGTGGAACAGCGTTGTCCTGATGTCTAAAGTCACTCACAATTAGCTCAAACTAGAGATGCTGCCAGGGTAGGACTGGTTTAGAAAGATAAAACAGGCTACAGCAACCTGATATTTGTTTTTCAGTCTGGGAAAATTGCAGTGTGTTTGTCCATAGCATGCACTGTAGTCTGAAATGGGATTTTTGCGAAAATACTGTGTGAAGCCAGTTTCCCCAGTATAATCATACCAGCTTTTGGTTTTCTTTTCTTTCTTTTTCAGCTGGATAATTTTCTCCTTTTAAACTGTTGAGAAATCACAGATGTTAGTGAAAATGTCATTTCAGACACCAAAACCAAATAGATATGTACAGTTGTCCTCTTGTAGTGCAAGAGCCCTCTCCAGTTTGGTCTTGAAGAAGATTCTTAACAAATTAAAAGTCAGCCTTATGTCGTTATTTTTTAATATGGAGCTCAATCCATTAAGGTAGTGTGAATACTCTGCTTTTTGTGCTTTGGAAAGAAGGAAACAAACTTAAAATAAGCGTAGGAGTTGTCTGACTTGAGTCTGAGGTCCTATGGAGGGGACTTGCAGTGTGTTCTCAGTGTGTGCTGGAATCTGGGTGCACTGTTACAGACAACCTCTTAACTTGTGTGTGTAACATGGTTTTGCTCTCTGTGTGTGCTTGGATTAGTTAATATGGGACAGTTTAAAGCTTTCTCGAATTTCCCTTGAAAGGTGGATCTTCTTGACTTTCCTAGGCTGAAGGTTAGCTTTAGTGTTGATTTACTTGGGTTCACATGTAAATGTGAAAACCTTCCTAAGTGCTAATGAAAATATATAAAAGTGGGGGTTTAATTTATAAAGAATATAATTTTTAAATAATTCGGTTTTTTAATTTAGATATGGCTTTGTATTTAAGTGAAACATTGAAACCTTTTAGCTGAAATGTCATGAAACAGTAGAACCTATTTGTTACATTTAGTGTTTCAGTTTTTGTAACTCCAAGTTTTCTGTGTAGTATATAAATCATTCATCATGCATGGTTAAAAAAAAAAACCAAAACCAAAAGTAATTCAGGTAAAATTACTACTCAGTGTTGAATACATATACTTGTTCTAAGAGATCAGTAATCAGAGACAGTCTGTGAAGAAAATCACTAGCAGCTAAAGCTCTCAATATGTAGAATGTATCTAGCACAAATTTATTTATCCAGCTTTCTTTTCTGTTTACTCACCAGCAGTGGTGAGTAACATCTATGCCAATTTGTCTGCTTACTTATTTTTTGTTGGTACTATAGACAGAAAAAACCCAAAAATAATATGAGAATGATCGTTGGATAGAACTATAGGCTGACTCATCCCATATAAACTAATAAGACAAATATTAATGGGCACACAATTCACATGAGCTTGTTTGGTTTTTTTTTTTGGTTGGTGTTTTTTTTTTTCCCCCAGCAGAGTTGTTTGGACTCCTGAGATTCATCCTGATGATAGTTTTGGACACAATCAATAGCAGTTTTTATTGCTTTTGCAAAGTGAATTTGAAAATTCTGTGAGACCAGGATACCTGGGGATGAGTTGCTTTAATTGTTTTGCTGCCAAACTCTTGGCAGCATTGTAGGATGGTTTTAAACTAATCTCATTTCTTAACTATGAATATGTAGGTCTAGAGAGGTGTCCTTAGCAGTGCTAGCATACCAGTGGTCATTCTTAACTTACTAACGTTCTCCTTTTAGCAACTTCAAAGTTGAAGTCTGCTAGCAATCTATATGTTGACTGTTATAGAATTTTGACAACCACATGTCCTGAAAGTTATTTAGTAAAAGTAAAGACTGATACAGGATTGTCTTACTAGAAAGATGTGCTCAGTGAAAAAGGGAAAGCAGTTACATACCATGCTGCTTTTTCAGGTGCCAAAATTTACTCACATGGAACTGAAAAATGCTTTTGATCTGTCTGTGATTAATTGACTGGAAGTTCATATACTCTTCTATCTCTAGATGGGTGCCCATCCTTTTACTGGAATCACAATTCAGACGTTAAGAAAACTTCTAAGTCACTTAACACTTGAATATTGCATTGAGCTTCCAATCAAAATGTATATTTGAAAAGGTGACTTCCTCATAGAGAAAATATTTCTAGATTTAAGTTGCATAAACCTCAAGCTTTGCTTCTGGACAATGAGATGATGGTACATTGAGGTCCTGATATAGGACCTTTTTAATTTCACTTACCAAGTATTTATTCTCTGCAGAGAAGTCCTTGAAAGGACGCTCATTTACATGGAGGAAAAGGATTATTTGCAAAACAGATGCCGTGTGCCTGTAACTTCTTGTGAGGGTGAAAATGAAATGCCTAAGAAATCTGTACTTTACCAGAAAATGTGTTGGAGTTTAAAATGTCTCCTAACATATATAACACAAAAGCAAATTTCTCAGTGTTGGAGTCAGTAATGCTACTACCAGTGAAGATCAGCTGAGGCTTTACCAGATTATATACTACAGCTTTAAGAGGATTTGTCAATAGGGAATGGAGAATTGTGGGTTTGGGTTTTTTAAATTTTTTGTACATTAGATGAAGATGAGGTAAAATTTACTTATGGAGAATAAATAAGCCGAACTGAGAAAAATTTGAAAAATATTCCTTTTGTAATTTTTTTTATTATTTCTACAATACGTGCCTTGTAAGTGTAGATACTTCACAGACAGTACTGATTCTGTTGTTCCCACTCTTGCCTTAATATCCATTCCTTTGATGTTGCAATGAGATTTTTTTGTTTATTTTTCTTCTCTAAGCAAAGTCATTTGTATGTACCAGTTTCAACTCCAGAGACAACCAATATTTTCCTAGTGCATCAGGATGTAACTATACATTTAAATTTATTGTAAAACATTATGCTTATCTGTAATTATATTACTTTAAAATAAAGCCTTCATCCTCTCTAAGATCTTTTGATGTCCCTTGCCTGCTGACTCTTTTTTTCTTGTTCCCACTTACGTTAATGTGAAGAGACAGTTGAGTAAATGCACAATGAACTTCAAAACCTAGTAATTGTTTTTCAGAAAGAATGAAACTTGTGAATTAGATATGGATTGTAAAAGAACACCAGAGCTGATTAGTGTTCGTTCGGTTTGCCTGCTGGACCGTTCTGACACCTGTCTTCCCGCTTTCCCCATAAATGCCATTGCTGATCCCTCTATACTGCCAGTCACATGACAGCCAGGGAGAACTTGTGGGTGGGAGTTAAAAGACTCCCAGTGAACCTTGTCAGGCTTAGCAATTCATGAAACTAGACATAAAAGGCAACGTTAAACAAAGATGAGTTGAATCCATTTACATGCAAACTGTAGTTATCTGTATGAAAAAAGCCAGGAAGGGGGGAATGTTGAAGGGGTTACTATTTCTTTCTTCCCTTTAGGATGTGAAGATAATGAGTTGTGTAAGGCTTAGAGGGGGGAAAATAAGCCAACTTTCAAGGCATTGAAAAATTGCTTTTTAGGAAAAATCCTTTTCATCCTAACCATCTGGTTGCATCTTGTTTACAGCGCAGTGTGCCAGTTTGTGCTTATTAATCATGCTTACACAAGTATCTTAATTACTCCCCGTGTAGCTGCTCTGTTTTGAACTCAGAAGTTGACCTTTCTCTTTTTATTCCTTTAAACCATTAATCATAGACAATCAACGCCAATGGGGCAGAGCCATGGAGAAGGCTACCCAGATTCCAGAAGCACATACTAGTCCTGAGAAACCCTGTAGACAGGAGTGACTGCACTGCTATCAGTCAGGCATATCTTAATTAATGACTGCTTTGTGAAAGTGCCTACTTACGTGACTGTAACCCAGTTCTTTTCCCCCCTTTTACTTCTATCCAGATAATAGTTGCTTTCCTGCCTTATGATACTGGAGATCATTTGAAAAAAATCTCTGTATGTAAAGGACCTTCAGAGACATCACGTGAATGAAAAGGATCTGCTTCTCTTGTCTATGTCCTTTCATTGTTTTTGTAATAATTAAAATTTAGAGAGTAGGGACAGAAAATGCTCTAGGCTCGGGATTCTTTAGAATAGATGTGTTAGAAGACAGTGAATTTTTCCAAAATAACTGGAATAACAAGTGTTTTCCTTTTCTTCCCTGCCTTTTTTATTAAAAAGCCCCCCAAAACCAACAAACCAACAAAATAACAAGACAAGGGGAGAGAGAAAAATCATTTGGAAAAGGCATGTATGTGAGAAGACTGAGAGTGGAATTTCAGAAACATCATTCTGGTTTCTAGTGTACTAGACAAATTATAGTATGCAAAAGTAATTTTGCCTGCCCTGAAACTCTTCAGCGTGATGAAAATTTTATCAGTGTTCTAAAAAGAGACAACTATCCAGCCTACTCATTTAGTCAGCTTACATGTTTATACACAGGGAAAAAAAAAAGATTTGCAAGTATGACTTGCATTTTCTCTCTACTGCTGTTGGATTTTTTTTTGTTTTTGGTTTTTTTTTTTCATAAATACTGTATTTAGAATTTATGCTGTCTAATCTCAGTTGTGCTTACTGGAGATGCAATTTTCACTTAGAGAAGCTTTAACCACAGTTAAGGCTCTCTTAAAAGCCTATCATAATAAGCAGTTTCTTTTTATTGCCAACGTGGAAAAAGAAAATATTTCCCAACAAAGCATAACAGGAACAGAAAAAGATGAAAAACCTGTATCAGAAAATTTACATCATGAAAATTATTAATATTTAATTCAGGTAAAAGCTTTGCAATTCCAAATGTAGAAGAATGCACGGCTGTGTCTCCCTACGTTAAAAAATACTTGTTCGTGAACTGAGTATATGGTGAGTGAGGTGAACTGTTTCATCCAGTCTAGTGTATGATTTGGCCATTTCCATTGGACCTTTTCTTGTATTTGAGCTGAAAGTTTTTTTTCAGCCTTTTTGCATAGCTTAGGTGTCTTGATGTCCTTACACTTTTTGATATTTCCTAGAAGGTTCCTTGAGCGTTGTTAAACAGTTCAGCTCAAACAGACAAGAAGAAATTTTTTCTGAGAAAATTATTTTGAGAACCAAAGAGGAAACAGATTTTGAATAGGGGAACTCTTGCTGGCCTTAAACTATAGGTTTATTAATCTCCCTTCTCATGGGGGCAGCTAAAGACTATTTCCAAGAGCAGACTGTAGGATCATGTAAAACAAAAATTTTGCTGATGAGATTCAGTATTAATAAAATATGCCCAAACAGCAGTAGGAGATTGATATTTTTTTTTTTTTTTTTTTTTTTTTTTTGGTTAAAACTCATGTGTCAGATAGGACCAGCATGAACAGGCATCACTGGATTGTGGGTTTTTTTGGCAAATTTATTCAATATTGGAATAAAAAGAGAAGAGATTATCTTAATTTATGTGAAAAGATTGCAGACTTCAGGTGCATCTGAACCTTGTGATACTTTAAGTGCAGACGTGAGTCATGGCAACACAGTCACAAGGAGACCATGCACTGGTGACTTTTCCTTCTTGTCAGGTAGCCTGAAGATGAAAGGTGGCTTTGTCAGCAATGTAGCCCAGCTGACCAAGTGCAGTTATCCTAACCAGAAGGCTGTTGTAGGCCACATAACAATTAACCTGAGCAGGGCCAGGCCAGTCCTGTGCTGCAGGATGAGCCCAGCCTCTCACTGAGAGAGGAGCCTGTGGGCAGCTCCTGCTTGGTGATTGTGCCAGCTGTGTGGCCTTGCCTTTATCTAGAGCTGCAGGAACAAGCTCTCATGTGAACATCCTTTTATTTAGCAGTAGAAACAATACACAGAGTCTTTTCCATTGAAGAAAATCCTGTACGAGCTGAAATGAGCAAAATGATGTAACCTTTCTAAGGATGGGATCTGCACGGCAGGCTGTGCCCTCACTGGAGGCCTCATGCCATTCTGCAAAGCTTGGGGTTCCCAGCAGCTGAAGGGCTATAAGATTATGTATATGATCCTATTTTTCTTGTAGTGTTAGCTCCCATAACTAGCAGATTGAGAGATAGTGCTTTTCTTACTAGGGTCATAATGAACCAATGTATCATATGGGATCATAATGAACCTGGTGTAAGTTTCAAAGCATTTAGCTGTCCTAAGTAGATCACTACTGTTGCCTTCCTCCATGGCTGTGGTCTACTGACTACTACTTTCTGCTTATATTGCATCTCTTTGTTTTCTTTGAGTTATAACCTGTGTAAGGAGTAGGCAGAATGAAAAGGTAGGGGGAGACTGATGGTGGGGCAATAAAGTTACCATTCACCAGAAGCAGATTTTATTACCTGAGTATTTTTCTGGTAGAAGCTTCCTTTCAGAAATTTCAGTTAGTTCATCTGTCTGAGAGTTTTTAATTTCATGTCAGCTGAAAGGATGATGATGGTGTTATTCAGAAGGAATTCCCTTGATTTGTATATATGAAGAGAAGGTGGAAACAGTTGTTCCCATCCATGACTCTTAAAGTATGAGGACCTACCACACCTCTCATTTTACATCTTCGTTCTGCCTTGTTCTTCTGCTGTACAGCTGATAACTTTGTTATTAGGCCTGCATGTACTTTACTGTTTCTCCTCACCTAGATTATTTTACAGCCTAATGTTAGGAATTTATCTCCATAGTCAGGAATGAGGTTGTTTCCTGAATAAATTCCACAGTTTTCATCCCACATACTTCTAATGGAAATATTTTGTTTCTAGTCATTGGACCATTGAAGACAGTAGTGCTTTAGTGACCTCTTTCCTCTTTAATGTGTTTTAATCGTTGCTTTTACTTCATGGTCATATTGGGATTTCCACTTAGGTAGTTCATTCTTTAATTCTACTGTCAAATTCTGGGAAATGTTCTTATTTCAACTTAAAGAGGGCAAAATACACAATAAGTATGTGACTATCTCAAATGGATTTTAATTGTCTTCTGTGAAGCTTTCCATTAGTCTGTTTGATGTTACATTATGAGTCCACAGTAGATCTAAAAGGGGAGAGTGCGTATGTGAAACCAATGTTGTATGACTGTAACTGGTCATAGAACACTTGGATAAGAAAAAAATAATCCAAGGATGTACTATTTGTTGGAATACAGGCTGCTGGAAAAGGGCCTATGGACTCAATTTAATGTTCTTGGAAATGTGCATCTGTGCTGACTGCGTAACTGTAGTGACATGCCAACAAGTAGTTGTCAGCTTCTGTAAGTAGACACAAGGACATTCTTCACCTGGAAAGTGGTGTGGTTTTTTCCTCTTCTGCCAAATACAATCATTTATATATTCCTACTATGGAAAAAAATGACCCTCAGTTTGATGCAAAAGGTTATTTTTACCATTGTGAAAGTCTCCTGTTTTGGTGGAGGGATGATAAACAGAACCATTTTTCTATTAATGTTCAAATACTTCCTTTAGATTTAATTAAATAAACTGATTGTTTCTACGTTAAATTTTGTTTGATATAAACATGGAGTGTCATCTATGAAAGCTGGATTGTCTGTGCATCCTGTTGCCTCAGAAAGAAATGCTTAAGCTTATATTCTATACAACTCACAGATACAAACTTGGGAGGTGATGTTTTATATATAATTTTCTTGGCAGCAGTATTCTTAGAAAATATTTCCTCTATCATCGCTGACTACTTGTTTCCACTGTTGTGTCACCTCCTCAGCTGTCCTAGCATATCTGACAGGCAGTGTGGTGTGCAAGCAGGCCTGAAAATACTGTTGGGAGGGAAGTGGAAAGATGGTAACATCTTAAACTGGTGTCATTGCTGAAGACAGCATGCCTGCAAGCTGCAGCCTCAGTTCTGGAGGATTTCTTAGTCTGCTGGTGGGGTAGAAATGCGGAGACATGTTGGCTTATTTTGGCTTTTTTTCTTCCCAGAGCTTTTGGGCTTTGTGAAAGAAGTAGCCTTTGGATAGCTGAATCCTGTTTCCGTAGTCATGTCACCCAGAAACCCACAATATAAGTTTCATCTGTGTATCCCTTTATGTGACACATTTGTAGTGCAGGATGAAGGGATAGTATATTAGAATGGAATACAATAACTGTTTTATATAATCATGTTATGATATGTTGGAAAACATAATTTAAGGAATACAGGCATAAATTGAATTCTAGCATGAGAAGTTCTGAGTAAAAGAAACAAAATGGATGAAAATATTTTAATAAGCATAAAAGCATTGCATTATAGCTAGGATTTTATATTGTATATTGAAATACAAATTGAACCTAAAATGGATTCCTAATTCTCTATAGTTACAATGCTCTGTTAACAAAAAGTGTATTTTCTAATGTTGTTTTGCATTCCTATGTCACATTTCACCAATAAGCTCAGTAAGCACACTGGGGCTGGGAAGAAGCCCATTACGGTTGTTTAAATATGCACAAAAAATCTTTTAAGTAAGCATGATGAAAGGGATATTGTAACAGGTAATCTGATGAGATCCTCTTGTATTTCTCTTTTTTCCCCTCTTTTTACTGCTGCAGGTATTAACTTGTTCGTAATATGTATATTTTATTTTTGCCTAGTATACGTATGTATTTCTTTGAATATGGGAGTTATTCCTCTCAGAAATAGGAAAACAAAACCACCCCCCAAAATCCTTATCTGAGTTCTAAATTAGGGATTATAAATATTTACAGTGCCTGTCAGAGTCCCTGATGATATGTGTACATTAGAGTCACCTGAGTTTCTTATTGCCTCACTTGCAGTTGTGTTTGGGGCAATTTCTCTAAGCATCGTACTGGTTCCTTCCTTTATGGGATGATATTAATTGGAAGAAATTTTTCAGTATGTTTTTGAATGAATTGTTAACATTGCAAAATAGAATTAATAGAAGTGGTCACATTAATGCTGTCCTTTATGTAATGTGGGGCTGAATGTAAATCAGCCAGTTATACCTGTTTATATACTCAGAATCATTCTGTGGATTATCTCAAATGTTGATCTGTCCTTGACATCACTTTGGAGCCTGAGCTAAACCCTTGGAGATGATAGTGTTAGTACAGTGTCAGTTTTGTCATTTGGAAACCTTCCTCAGTCAAATTGCAGTCTGAAGACAGTCCAATATAACAGTACACAGATGTCTTTTAAAATTGGCTTTAATCTTCCAAGATGACTGGAGGATAACATCATAATATATTTTTAAATTCAAAAATAAATTTAAATATTGATAATTTTTTTAAGGACAGTTTGAAAGTAGAGGCTATAGTAGCAAAGCACTTCTATGTTTAGCAATCTCAGCACCATTCCTATTTCTCTCTCCTTTATATTATTGGAGCTAATTTAAGTATTGCAGATGAAAACGTCTTGTTAGGACTCAATAGCATTAAGCAGCACAACATTTTAAAAATTATAGTCACTTTTTTGCACTTAGGATCACTTAACATCAAACACCATTTCATTAACTGAGAGTGCCTGCTTCTAGAATTAGGAAAATATTCTCTTCTTAATAAAGTAGTGCTATTGTATAACTTTGTGATAGTGGAAAAACTTCTACAGTGGAAAAATTGTGATAATGGTTCAGGAGAAGGATAACAGTTTTATTAATATGCTGTATAGCCTAACTTGGTTTTAATTTCTAAAAATATGAAATGTACTTTGTACCAAAACTACAGTCTGTGTTTTTCTGGCTATCAGATAATGATTATTCTAGATATTGAAGTTATTAACATGAGAATTCTTTCCTTTTTCTTAAACTTCTTTTCCCACACTGACCCCTGCCTCCCCCAGTTAGTTAGCAATAAATTTTTTAGAGGTGGAGTGGTCACAAATAGTTACTGTACAACCAACCATTTTACTGAAAGGTAATGGCAGTATTTTTTCTGTGATACATACAGTGAAGTCATTGCAGTGGAGAAACCTGCCTTCCTCCAGTCTCCTTATCCTGCCTCCAGGTGATGATATAGTTTGATGGCATATTTAGTGAAATACATTGTGACTTCTTTAAATATGTTTCAGTGGTAAAATATGCATTCATTCTTATGACCAACACCAAATGGACTCTTCCATTTCTCTTCCCAGTTGTACTGAACAATACTGTCATGCCGAATGACTGTCCAAGTGCTACAGTAAAATTTTCAAGGCTTTGGAAGAAACTCTACCATATTCTTTTATCATTTTCTGGTCTTAAGCAAAACAAATAGGATTGATTGTTTCTTACTTTCAAGGGTATTTGTATTAAGCAGAAGAATGAAGATGAGGAGGGAGGGCCAGGAAGGAACAAGATTATTTAGCATATTAACATTGAGCTGCATCATTTCAGATTAAAAATATCAGAAAACAATTCTTGTTTAAATCCTTTTTAAATTGAGAAATCTTAGTGCATCAAATTAGCAAGTTTCTTCCAATGTGGGCTGCAAAAGACCAAAGGGATAGGTGGTTAGTATTTAAATCTTGCCATTTGCTACAGCATAGTAACTTGTCAAATAAGTTTCATGAGAGAAGCCTAACAGAGTTGCACTATTCTGTGGCATCAGTTCTTGGTTTTATTCCATTTAACAACACAGCTAAAAAGGCCACACATTAATCTAGAAGGTAATTAATATAATCAGTCACTATTGATGTATTGTTGACTCTGCAAAATCTGTGAGCAGGTTTAACATACCGACAACATGATTTACTGTAGTTAAACCATGAAATGTCTGGTACAAGGGTATATTATTTTTGGTTAGATACTTTCCTGAATACAAACCACTCTTATAAAATTAAAGCACAAAAAAAAAAAAAAAAAGCTGTATGCTTTGACTTTCCTCTTTGTTCCATATAGCCTTTCTGGAAACTCTTTATTTGAGATGACTGCCTATTGCTGGCTCTAAACTGTGCCTCTGTGAACTCTTCAGTTAAAGGTATTTTCAGGTAGATCAGGAGACAGCAGTACTACTCTGGCCTCTTCCATTTGAGGGTATCTCTTTTTACCTCCTATTGTCCATGCTGTAAATCAAGACTACACCATGGTCTGTGGCACAGAGTGGGAGGAAAGCAAATGGAAAATGAGACTGGGCAGAGCTGTGGTTCTAATTCTAGCTGATTAATTAATTGTAGGTTTTTATTTCTTTACAGCAGTGCTTCTATAGTTTGGCTTCCCTTTGTTGTGCTGAGTATTTGGCTGTACTTTTATAGGTTTGCCTTTGGGAATAAGAATCATTAAAGAACAGAGACCTCCAAAAAACCCTAACCCTCTGGTTTTCTTCCAGAATTTTTTTTTTTTGCTTGCTCTTGTGTTAATGGTAGTTTGGTTATTTTTTTCTTAAAGGCATAAAATATTTAGGTTATTTTAAAAGAGACATTAGCAGTACTAAATGTTGACTTAATGTTCTCAAACATGTAGTAGCTGTGGATTTCATTTTGTCACTGAAAGTCTATGGCAGCCATTGACTTTATTAAGAGCAGAAAAATGATATGTAACAGAGCCTTTTCACCTCCAGGCTGTCTCCTCTAATACATATATCTATGGAATTGTGGTAATTAAAGGCTCTTTATGTTTTATGATTTCAGTTGCATGAGTTGAGTCTTAGTCTAATTGTTTAATGAACAGCTGGAAAGTTTTCTTGATCTTAAGCCATTACTGTAGGCTGACCTAATTTTGAGTCTAAGCAGAAAGACCAGTTCACATTCTGTTTTGTGTAGCTGACACTTCTGAAGTATGTGACAGACATGTATGGTGCATACAGGACTGCCCTACTACTGATATGCCTGTCCTGAAAACAAAAAGCAATGTTTTTTAGGTTGTTGAGTGATTTCATTTACTGTTCCCCCAGCTGGAATCTTTCTCCCATGTCAGAAGGAACAATCCACCTGCATTTAACTGATGCTGTGTGTTTAACTCTTGCTGGAAGCAGCCATCTCCTCATATTCAAGGAAAGAAGTAAAACAGCAACAAGCTTGAATAGTACTTAGTGAGAAATAAAATCCATGTCAAATTTATGTGAGTTCATATAATGATAAAACAATTTCATTTTTAATGAGTTGCTTGTAAAATGATGAGTTTGCTTTTTAACATGCAGAATTTTGAAGCATCAGCTCTATAGCAAGAATTGATCTGTTCTGAAAAATACCTTTGAACATCCCTGGATTCTTAAAATAAGGCATTGTTAAAAAGAACCATTTTTTTTTCTGGATGAAAATGGGAAGCTACATAAACTTCTGGAAGAGAATTCTGAAATTCTTTTTTGTTCATATTTTACATAGCTTTCCATATGCTTTCTGCTTTTTTCCCAGCATAATACATTATTTAATACATAGTTAACTACAAAATCCTTGTAACTGAGATGACTTTAGGGAGTCTGAAGTACTGGCTGTTACTTAATGGGTGGGGCAATGCTTAACTGGCCTATTTTCTTGTGATTTTGTAATGCTTCCCATTTGTCTGTGCCAGCCTAGTTCTTTGCTCCTTAGGAAGCAGTTTTCTACTTTGATGTGCTTGCCTAATAAACAACCATATTAAACACCACATGATGGTTTCTGGTTGGAGCTCAGGTCTTATTTTAGAGTATGTGGTCCAGTTCCCAGGCTGTAGGTGCTGTGTAAGGAATAACACGAATCTTCCTCATTGTGTGGCTCTTGTACTGCTGCTTCCTTCTCAGCTTTGCTCCATGGTGGGACCCCTGGGGCCCTATGTCTCCTGAATTCCTCTACCTCTCATCTTTAGGAGATAGGTGTTACTTTTCTTGTGGGTTTTTCTAATTCATAAACACTACGATATGTGACTTCCAGGTTCAAGAAGATTTATCCTTTCCTGTCTGAACCAATTACATGAATACAAGTAGTTTTTGCCTTTGATGGGAACCCAGCTTCCCTGGGACTGGTTGATTTGCCTAAATGTTTAAGCAACCTGTAAGATTTTTTTTTTTTTTTTTTTGTTGTGTGAAAGATTTGAATTCTGATTTACATTATTGAGTCTGGTAGTCTGGGATTATTCAGACATAGTGTAGCAGTTTATGATGCAGTGCTTGTAATAGTCAGTGCTTGCCTTCAGAGGAATCTACCACAGGTTTATAAAAAAACCCTATATATCCCAGATCCTTATTTAAGACACGCTGATTGAGGTCCAAGAAACTGACTGGGTCCCTGTTGCATATGTTGTCTCTGGACTCTTCCCATGTCTATATATAGAGAGGATATATGTATATCACTTTATGTGGAATATGCATCTATAAAGTATATACCTGGAGTAAAATATAAAACCAGAGTTTTCAGAAATTCATTCCTTTGCTTTATTCTCTTAAAATGAATTTCCCAAACCTCATGATTTCCTAGCTGAGTTATATAATGAAGAATAATGAAAAATTGAAATGATCATAAATGCTGTTACTGTAAAGTGAAGATTGCTATTAATATTTTGTTTATCCATAATTCAGTTGTTTGGAACACCTCCCATTTACAATGACTTTCTCATACTTCTGCTTTGAAGTACAGGCTGTGTGTGTAAGTATACTTTTCTAGTAGTATTAATAAATATTTGCTTGACATTTAATCACATCGATCTTTAATCAGTTCTTAGTAGTTGTGATAACTGATGTTACAAAGTTGAAATAACTTCCTTTCTGTATGAGAACAGGAATGCTGATTTCTTTTATTTGTATATGTTTTAAAGATACTATGCCATGTAATTTATTTCATTTGACTTAATCATTAGAGAAGATTAAAGGTGGCTTATTTCTTAGACATATGCTTAACAAAGAAGGATTTTACAAACATCTGTGCAAAAACATACAACATCTTCCTGCTTTCTTATCAGTAAATGCAGCTGTTCCTGTTTTTAAAAATCAGATGAGTGTGATAATGTGGAGTAGCAATGTTTGAAGGCTTCATTTTCTGATATCTAAGACATGTTTCTTTTTCCTGAGCTTGGACAGGTATAAATAAGAAAGATAAATTTGCAGCTAATGTTGATTTTTTTTTTTTCATTATTTTTTTTTCCCCTTTTCATTTCATCTTCCCCCCAACACTAGCAGAAACTGTAACCAATGTCATCTGCTAAGTGAATTGCAGGTTCTTATTGCATGTATGCTGGGTTAAGGATAATTAATCTGAGTACTCTGTACACTGAGTAGTGGTAAATTATACAGAATAACTCAGTTTTTATATGATTTAAAATTTCTATCAATTTTATAAATTGAAAAAAAAAAAAAAAGTTACTGATAATAGAAGGTAAGTAACTTCTGTCCTTTGCAAGAGGGACAATACCAAAAAATCCAAACCCAAGTTGTCTTTTTAATGATACTTAATCTGTTTGCTGTTTGTATTGACACATTCATGCGAGTGAAATAGGAAAGGTAACTGTTGAGAAAAATAGATGTGCAAATCTGTTTGTAAATTAGTAAGTTACTATTTTAAGTAGCTACATTAGAGTTTTAGCTTGTTGTTTTTGCATCTTATTTCAGTTTTGCCTTGTTTCTTTGTTTTGGAGCCAAGCAATGTGATGTGACCATTAGTTTTTCAGAAATGGGTGAGCTAGTCAAGCAGAATAGCCACAAAACCATGTTTCATGAGAATCTCTCTGTGGACAAAACCCCATAAATGAGCAACAGTGTGTGTATTTTCATCGAGAAACCCACCCATATCTGTTGAATGGAACATTATGGATAAAATGCAACCATCTTAATAGTAGGACAAAATTTTATCTGCATAGTCATGTATTCCTCATCACCATACACGTAAATACTTCTGTTGTATCATTTTTTTTTTAAACTTAGAGCTTCATAAAATCTTTAAGGATCGCAGATGACACCTGCTTTTTAGAGCCACTCTTTTTCAGGCCATATTAAGATGTTGAATCTTTTTTATAGTATTGTATTAATGACAGTATAGAGCAACCTATATGGTTTCTTGGTTTCTTTATTTGTTTATTGCTTTGGTCTCTCACTGAAGTCTCAAGTAAATCTGATCCTGCTGAGTGTGAGATCTGGTTGGATCACACCTGGCAATTTGTCACCTGTTTCTAGATGGCCAATAAAGTTTTCACAATCAGATAGTGTTGTAAGGAAATCTGGGAAATCATAAACTGAAAGCTGAGAAAGAAAACATGTGCATGCACACATTTTTTTTTTGAGAAAAGTACTTCACAGGCTTTGTTTTCCTAGTTAGAAAGCTCTTTAAATAGCTGTTGCAATAGATAATCTTGGTGGAGGGGAAGTTTATTTTAGTCTGAGTTGATTAGAAAATCAACTTTAGCTGAATCAATTTGCATTGCCTTCACATGAAATAAGAATATAAGTATAGATATTTAAATTATGCTATATAAATAGAGGTGAAACCCATGTATTTTTGGGGTGCAGAGTAAGACTTCTCTATAAACTCAGTCTTACTCTTCAGCCAGAGAATTTACTATTTAAAAAAGTTTGGGCATTCTATTAACAATTAATAACTACCAAGTCCTGCAATTGCAGGAAGTCTGTTTTACAAATATAGTGATATTAGTCACAAGATATAACATATTCTTCTTACTTCTTTCTAGGATCCTTTATATTATCTCTTTATTGTTTCTTGTAAGAGCACATTTTTTAAGTTAATACCTTGGAAAAATGATGTCTTATTCTGGTGATTCACCTTGAGGTTTGATGAGAAGCAGGCTAGCTGCTTCTTTTCTATCACCTATAACTCCTTGCTTTACAAAAGTCTTCTTGGTACTAAAGGACTGAAATCAACCACAAAATCAAAAAACTGGTTTAAAACATTCAGATTTCTGATTTTAGCAACTTTCTGACTGCTGTGTCAGATTCCATCACTATTAAAGTTATTACTGAAAGATTGGATTTGCATTCCTATTTCCTGAAACAGATTTATCTCTTGGTTGTGTAGCTGGAGTTTGGTATATGAAATTGAAGACAATTCTAGTCTTCATATCTTCTATAATCAGATTTTTTTAAAACTTCTATTATTCTTTTCAATGCAAAGGAAGGGAATTTTCTATTTTGCTTTTTCTTGTGGTAAGGTATTTAGTGGCATAGGTCCTGTATCCCAGAAGATCCCAGATAGAATACCTGTATTTCAGATTTTCCTTTGGAGTAGGATGTTTTATGCAAAACTTGTAAAGATGGATATAAAATGGGATAAGTCAAGCTAAGACTCTAAATAAATGTTCTGTTTTTCCTTCAGGGAGAGAGGAGAAAAGCATACGCTTTTGTCAGCACCTGTAAACTGACAGCTAAATTAAAAGTAGACTGACAATACATATGCAAGAAAGGGGATAAAAATTGCCTCAGTCAAAATGTCTTTACAGGCAATCCTTAAGATGCCTTTTTGCAAAATGTATGCAACACTGGAAACCAAACAAACTCCTCCTTCAGGAGCTGAAATTATTTAAGTTACTGCTGAATCACTAAAATATGTAAATAAAATTTGTTTGGAAATAGGAAGCTAAACGTTTACCCAGTCATACTTGGGTCGTGATTTCTAAGGCTTCCTATGTTGTTGGTTCTTAAATAGTAATTCTAAATTAAATAAATACTGGATACTTCACTACAGTAATTATTGAGTTACTGCAGAGACCTACATTCCATTTTTTAGCAGTGTTTTCTATGGCTCTGTTTCTCCAGTACTAATTTGTTTACCTGTATCAGTTTATTTTAGAAGGCTTTGTTGTTTATCTTATTTTTATTAAGTAATTTTATTATTATTAATATAAGTAATAGGAGATTTTGGCAACTGGATACACAACAGTCGTGCTGTCTATTTTCTCTTCTTCGTTTATTTTTCTCTTGTTAAAGTCATCAAAATGTTGACAGCTGCATAACTCTCTTTAAAGCTTTCATATCTTGACAGATATTACAGATATTTGTCATTTTACTTACAGTAAGTGACAGCTAAATTAGCTTTATGCTGTATTGGAGGATATCTCAGATGTAGTGAGTCCAGTCAAATTTATATTGCATTTCTTTAATGTGCAGCTGATTTTCGAGTGGTTATTAAGGAGAGAACAGTGAAGTGATACATGAAGAATGTGAAAATCTTGAGCTAGCAGATATTCAAGGTTAACAGATGAGAAATATGTTCCCCTTTTATTACTTCTATCATGTTGGATAGTCTAGTTTTTCCTTCATTTTCACTTCTTATTGCAGCTAGATGTGGGGTTGAAGATCTATACATTAATCCTTCTTTAATAAATATCCCATTCCCAGCTGAGTATTTAAGGCTGCCAGCAGATAGTGTAGGTGTTTGTAGGTCACAGTGGAAGCTACTCAATGGAACAACATCACTTCAATATCACTGCATCTATCTACTCTATGTTTAGTTAAGTACAGTTCATTCATTGACTGATTGCAATGTAGAAGTATTTCAGAATGTATACATACATTTCTTTTCAAAAATTTGGGCTAATTTAAGGATGGGAAGAGAACAAACAGAGCTGTTGAATGGAAAAAAATCTTTTGACTGTCAAGTTACTTATTCAATAATGTCACTGTATTTTTTTTTTTTGTGCTATGCATAAATACAAAGCACAATTAAAAAAATTGCAGTGGATCTTTAGACTGAGTGTCTGCAAAAATGCACTTGACAGGAGGGGGAGATGAATTTTAAAAAAAGAAAAAAAAAAGGGAAAAAACTTGTTACCTTTTATCCAGATAGCTTAATTACGCAATTGAGTATTTCTCACAATTGTCTGTTTAAATTGCTGTCAGAAAGGGAAAATTCTGTAGTGTGATATTCTCTCATTTTAGTCTGTTCAACGTATTGCTAATGATAGCCAGACTTTCAAATTACTATAAATGTAACAAAGATGAGTTATGCATGTTCAATGTTTTAACCTACTCTGTTCCATTACTACTGTTTTACTCCTGGGAATCCCACTAAGATTTGGACAATTTGTGTTTGGAACAAGCCAAGGTTAGCTTGACATTTCTCAAGTCAAAGTAGAGGAAGTGAAACAAGCCACCAGAATTGTAAGAGAATAACTGACTTAACATTGTAATATGCTTTTAATACTTCTTAATACCTTCTGGAAACCTGGAAAGTAGTATTCAAGTCTTGATTTTTTTTGTTTTTTAATTTTGTGTAGGTGCAGCCTTCTCTGAAAATAATTTATGCTTAGGTGGGCTGAAGTTTTAAGTTAAGCATAACAGTTTCTCACAGAGGACCACCAAAGCAGGGGCACTGGGTGCATTCATGCATTTGTGTATGTATGTACCACTTTGCATTCCAAGGAGAGTAAAAGCAAGTGTTGAGGGGAAAAAATTATTTTGGGGGATTACTTTGGATACTGTCCTGAATCAGGCACAGAGTTACATCTGTTCTAACTGAAGCTGATGCTAAAACACCTACTGACCTCTCAGAGAAGAGAGGAAGGTTTAAAACTGTGTTACAGAGAACCATGTCTTAAGTAGAATATTGCCTTATATTGTGTTTTAAAGATATTTTCTTTTCTTTCAGTACTACAGACATAGCAGATATGTGGCAGGGAGTAGTATCTAGTGGCCAAGAATTTCTTGAGAAGGTCTTTTAAGTGGAAAAAGTGCAGCAAATTGCAGAAGCTAGAATGGAGCTTTCACATTCTCCCTGAAAACAATGTTTGCTTTATAAAAAAAAACTATAATGCATAAGAATTTTTCATTTACAGCATATGCTGTAAATGTTTTTTAGCTGCTTTACTTCACAACACTGAAGCTAAGTATTTTGGGTAATCCTGAAGGCTAGTAGGTGCAGCCAGTGATCCTAAGTATCTGTACACACTAGGATTTTATCAGTGTTTTCTTTCTTGTTCTTGAATTGAGAGCTTTCCACAGTCCAGAAAAATTATATAGCTTGTATAGAGCTCTCTAAAACCAATAACTGGCCTATTCTGATTTTATCTGTAACTTTGCTTTGTGTTGAGTACTATTTGTAATGCTGTCATAAGCTATACTAAAGCTTTGATTCCTAGGCTTTAGTGATCAAATAAATATTCCCCAGGAAAACACAAGCAGAACATGCAGATTGTTTAGCATGGGTTAAGCACACCTATCTGAAACATAACCATATTATTATTACATCTTTCAGATTTGGCAGGAACCTTAAGAGTGTGGTATTTCAGCAGTGGTTTTATAGAAACTTGCTGCAGAACTGGACAGGATTAATAATGTATGAGATATATCACACTTAGTACAGTATTAAATTCTAGCACTGGAAGGATGCAAACCAGTTCATAACCTTACAAGAACATTGTGCGCTACAGTGATCCTGATAATACTGTACAGTCAAATTAACAAGGAATAAATGTTGAACTCTGCTTTCTGTCAGAAATGGTACTCATGCAGTCTCTTGTCAGTCTTTGTGCATGCTGTCCTGAGCAGCTCACTGGAAAAAAAGATAAAAAGATGTAATGAATTATTCTAGCTACATAACACATTATAAATAAGGTGTTAAGGATCTCAGTAAGGATGGGCAATTTTGCATGTTTCAGTTCTTGGGTGAGCAGCATGTGTGTATAAGAGTGTAGGAGTGCTCCCTGCAGAACATCTCTGTTTGTCAAAATTATATTAAAATAGGAGGTTGGAATAAGTCTTATGCTTAGCTAGTAGGCAATTGATTCAGTATAGTCTTATTCCAGATGTGACATAAAGAGGATGCAAGACCCCAGGGACAGACCTTAACAGGGCTACAGCTTTTACCATAAAGCACATATGGAAACTATCAATCAATAGCTTTTCTTGTGCGGGTTGTGCTTCCTTTGTACTTTTGCACTGCTTTGCTGGAGATTTCTGTCACCATTTTTCAGTTGGGTGTATAATGTCTGTCCTCACTATCTTTAATTCCAAGGGTTACCAGCACCCATTCTGAGAAACTTTATCATCTTCTTTTAGGGTGTTTGGTGAATGGATTGGGAAGAGATGGCTCTCCTCTCTCTATATAAACTCATATGTCTTCTGTCACTTCCAATTTAAACTCCTGGGGCATCAGAAACTCTTACTTTACATTTTATCCCCTAGAAAACAAAACAAAAAAAAAGAATGAGACTCTTTCAAGCAGCAGTGAAATGAATTTTGAAATTTAGAACTACTTTTCACTGAATAGAAAGGTTGCAAGAAAAGACTTTGCTTTGACCAATCAAACTGTTGTACTTTGGGAGCAGGGGTGAAAAACTTCAAAAATGTGGTTACTGTAAAGCCTGCATCACTACAAAACTTCTTCTTAGACTATTTTTTTTAGAGGGCAGAAGGAATCCACCATAAGCACAGGGAACAACATATCTCTCTTCTTAGATGTGCAGATGCAGATAGCTTGTGCAGCATGCTTATAGAACATAAAATGTCTCCTACATAGCCTTGTGGGGCTAAAGACTTCCCTTTGGCCTTTGAAAACCCTCCTGTAAGCTGGCTGAATTAAGGACAAGATTTGTCTTTTTGAAAATTCCAACTGAGGCCAAACAAACCAAACACTTTGAAAAGCTTAGTGTCCAGAAGACTGATGTGAATGGTTATTCAATTCAGTCATTTCTGTAAGAAAATGTATTTGGTTTTGAAAAGTAGATTAGCCTTTTTGGAGTGGAAAAATTGTTTGAACAATATAATTATTCTAAAAAATTGTATCTATTAGTTATTGCTGTCTATTGCTGCTAAAGAGGAAGTTTTGTATATTTGTGTATTATTTTGTATTCTCAAGCTGTAACTGTGACAAGTACGAAGAGGTAAAATAGACCTTGAAACAGGAGAGCCTCATGTAGGGTGATTGAAAGGATTTGTTAGGGTTTCCTTTTTGAAGTGGGAATCAGAAACTGAGAAGAAAGGTGTGTCCTCATGGGTTTGTGTTAGGAGGAAAAACAATAAATGTTGTAGTATAAGTTTTAGCAAAATGCATTTACTCCTTGATCAAAATGCAGACCAAGCTAGTAAATGCTAGAAACGTGATTGTTAGAGGCTCATCTGAATTTTTATTAGGCATTATGAAATATTTGTTTAACTTTGAAGAGTGCATCAATTAAAAAGAGATGGTGCCTCAGAGAAATGTTTACAATAAATGCCAAATGACTGAGCTGGCCTCTTCTTATTTGAACTGTTAGTTCTGAGGCAAGGTTATAAAGTATGTTGGTGATGAAATGGACAAAAATTGTTTAGTTCTTGATATCTTTACAGGTAAAAATATATATACAGGATTGTTGTTGCAGATCCCAATCAAGCCTAAAATAAAGTTTTAGGAAATTCTGTATATACTAAAAATCTACCTTTCTCAGAGTGATGCATAATGTGAATAGCATGTAAAATCTGGGAAAAGTAGAACAATTTTCACTTTACATGGAGAAAATCAGTCAGTCAGTCATGGGTTTTCCCAACATTTTGAAATGCTGCTTGTCATGGACTTGTGCTGCCAAACTGCCTTTCAACAGCAAAAGAATAATGCATTTTTATTAAGAACTTTAGAAGAAACCTAAAAATTTTGAGGTTTTTCTCTTTGTTTTTATTAATTCAAAATAGGTCTTAATTTCACTGAGAGGAAAGAATTTTTTTTATATATATATATGTGTGTATATATATATATAATGGCAACATTAATTTTGCTTGTCCCTACAGTCTGAAAACTTTTATTTCAATGAACTTCTCAGTGAAATCAAGAAACTATTTAGAATAGTCTTTTTTACAAGAATGTACCTGTTTACCTGGTCTCATCCCAAAAGCGCTTTTTTGTTTTTAAAGCTACAGTAACTTAGCAAGTGAAGCTGCCTAATAATGTCTTTTTATGCTGAAATACTGTTTGCTCAGAGACTAAATGCATGTATATATATGGTTTTTTAATGTTAGTTAATGAGATTTTGTTTTATAACAAGTAACTAATGGTCTGAAACCTCACTGATGTTTGTGTGGAGTGATTGCCATTGGTAGTTTTTCTCTGAAGTAGATCTAAAACATAATTTATGAGATCTTTATGCTTCATCTCCAAGTTATGTTTAATATCATTGTATTTTTAAATGTTCTTATGCCTTAGATTTTTTTTTTAATTTTTCTTATGGGTTAGACTAGTCACTTAAATTTCATTCTTTATAGTCTCCTAGAGTTCAAAATAATGCATACTTATCTAGCCAGAAACTAGTTCAGTCCTGCCCTACTTCTGGGATCATTCCTGTACATATAATGATACCAATAAATATAAGGAAATCCTCAGACACTTTTGCTAGAGGCTAAAGACGAATCTACATGAAAGCATTTCTACAGTCTATATTTTTCTTGTCAGAAGATGTAAAACCTTTCATGTTTGCTAGTTGGTTTGTATAAAGGGAGAGTCTCTTAGCTTTCCATGAATCATGTAACTTCTTTTGTCCTGACAACTAAGGGCGTTAAGGTAAATCCTGGGTTTACACTCCAGGCACTGACGCTCTTTTTGCCATGCTGGCAATGGCAACTGGCTGAGGTCAGGAGCTCAGTGGCTGCAACTGGAATTCTTTGAATGGGATTCTCCTGATGATAGGTCTTTTGTATTGTCTGTATAAAGTGGAATTTTTCTGAAAAAATATTTGCAGAAGTAGAAAAATAAGAAAGAATAAAGGCAGCTAACAGAAACAGGACTGTGGGCATATGATGATTATTCTAGCACTTAAAGTCTTCTGTACAGAAGTGACCATGTCTGTAATCTCGGGTTTTTTAGTTTGTTTGTTTGTTTGTTTGTTTTTGTTTTTTTGTTTGTTGTTGTTGTTTGTTTGGTTTTTTGTGACATAAGTGATGCCATCCTAACTTTCCAGATAGTCCTTAGGTCACAGGTCTTTCTATGATTGGAGACTATTCTGGTCCTGAAAGTTTGCCCTTGCTGTAAAAATTACATGTACTGTTAAGTGGGTTTTGAGAACCAAATTGGGGTACATGAAAGGAACTGGTATATGGGGGCTTTTTTAGGCTTCTGTAAAACAACTTTGGAAAGCAGGTTAATGATCACAGATATTTTGGCAACTTAAGCTTACTGTGGCATTTTACTTGTGAACACTTATAGACTCAGAGGCTGAGAACCAGTTTGTCTAATGAAAGTGGCATATTCTGTGGTTCTGTGGTTTCTCTGCATGGACAGTGCATTCTGTTAGTTCTCCTAGCTCAATATAATTTAGCTGGAAATATTTGTTAGGTTAATCACAGCACATCTTGTCTTAGCTGACTACAGCTGTATGTAGTCTAGGCTTCTCATTGTTTAGTTGTTAGTCAAAAGTTTGAATGAGAATATCATGTCTTCTGAGCACAGGATGCACAGTTGATAACTTGGCATGTTTGGGATGTGTTATAAGAACAGGAACTGTCACAGTAATGCATTTAATTTTTGACTGAGGAATGGGATGAAGTAGATGATTGCTTGAGTTCCTTTCCAGCTGTTTGTTCCTGTATTTTCTACAATATGGTTTTTTTATGTATATATACAACTTAACATGTATTGTCATGATTTTACATCTTATTTGTACTTTTAGTTTTGTGGCTGTTTTTATGAATGTGTTACTGATGTGAATAAGTAGATGGAATTTTTCAATAGAAATCAAGGACTAAAGAAATACAGAGATCATTAATACCTGTTGCTTTAGCTAAAGCTTCTGCTTCGTAATGAATTTTTCCCATAGTCTAATGCATGACATTCAGGCTATCAGTGTAAAAAAACAACAACAACAACAAACAAACCCCTAAATGAGAATAAAAAAGCACAAAAACCCCCCACCAACCAGAAAAAAAAACCCAAAACGATGTAATGTACATCCATGCTTCTAGAAGTAAAAACGCTGGCTTCATATTCTGTACCTTAGTTATGATCAAAATCATGTTGGGCAAAATATCTAAACTAAAAGAATGGCACCTTGTTCCTCAAAGTTACGTGGAAAAATGGGACATTGTAAAAATAATTCTGGAAGTAAAATATCTGGATAACTGTATTACAATACTGTATTGCTTATTACATTAAAGGGGAATACATATAGTATCATACTAAAGACCTCTAAAGATACAAACCAAAAGGAATATTGTATTTCATGTGAAATATAAATAAGCAACAAAACTGCCACTAATAACAGTGGAGTAGAACAATTCATTTTCAGAAATTTTCAGTTCTAAAAATGATTGCATAAAGTATTTACTGATTATAATGATTGGAACAAGTGGGACTATGTTCTTTTGGGTATTTTTGTTTCTCAAATGGCTTTATTCTCCTTTCAGAGGAGAGTAAAGAGCATGAAATTTGCTGTGAACTTTAGAAATCCATTTCTGTTGTTGCTCTGTGTTGGTTGGTTTGCTGGCTCTGCATGAGAGAGGTCTTCTCTCTGTTTTTTTTTTTTCTTCTTTCTCCCATTGCTAATGCTGGGACACGTTACTGTTTTGATGAGCTATAATGCTTCCTCTTTTTGAAGTGGGGAGGGCATTTCTATATTTTCTTATAGGTATAAATAACCACATCTTCAACAGCACAACACATGACAGTTGGTAAAATATGAAATTTTTCTAGCAAATCCACCAAGGTGAAAGCAAACTGGGTTTTCCAAACTGTTTTAAGGGAAAGGACTGCTGCATCTCTGCAAGTGTCTTTTGTCTTCAAATGCATTTTTAACAATGACAGAAAATTGCCTGGGGATTTGTAAGGCAAATGCAACATGTAGAATTCTGACTTCAGGGTTTTTGTTGGTGTAGGTTTTCTTTTAATTATTTAATTTTTAATTATTTTAATTATTTATTTTTGTTGTTTATATTTTTCCGTGCTGTTGTTAGTTTGTGCTGTTGTTGGGTTTTTTTGTTTGTTTGTTTTACCATTTGCATAATTCTGTTGAACCTGTGAATGTCTGTGCCCCGTAGGCAGTGAACTTATGCATGAAAAAAAGAAAGGGGAAAAAAAAAGTCAAACTAAACCAAGCTGAATTAAGTACTCCTTTTAGACTGTGCATTTGGATTGCAGCTGCCAACTACTTAGAAAGCTTACCATTGTTGCATCCAACTTGCATTTCATATGCTTGACTCTTCTAACGTTAATAGTACCCTCCATCTTAAATTCCAATGTGTCAAAGGGATTATCTCTATTGTGTCTTCATATTAATCACGACTGTAGTTTTTTACTTTATATAGGCATACACAACTGTATGTTGCTTTAGTGTAAAACTTGCCATCCACAAAAATAATTTTTCTGTGCCAGTGAGAAGAGTTGATCCTAAAGTATCTCTTGGGCTTGGATATAAATTTATTTAAATTAATTAGGAATAACTATTTTATTTTTTTTATGTAAGGACAAGTTTTTATCACAATAACATAATATTGTAAGGGTGATTGCATTCATAATTTCTTTCCATAAATTACAGTTAGAGATCTCTTGCAATTGCTTTTTCTTTATAGATCTGAATTATCTAGCATTCTGTCAGTCCAGCTATTTCCATATGAATATCTAAACTCATTAGAATGATATCCAAAGCATGGGATGCTGCATTATTGTGCTGTTTAATAAGTGTTTTGGCTGCTTCTCACAGCAATGCTATAGGCTGGTTTTCCTTTTTTTTGCAGATCACTGCCATTGTTTGCTGAGTGCCCATGTGGGAGCACTTTTTGTGATCTAGTGCTTTTGCTTGTATAATACTGATTCAGAAAAACAGCCTGCTTAGAGAGAAACATTAATTAGGTGCAAAGGTGACGTTATTCCATGGTTTGGGGGTGGGGGGAAGTACACCAAATAAATTATCTCCTATTTGTACAATGTTTTATGGTTGTCAGCTGTCTGTTGCCAGAGAACCCCAGTGGAGTTAAATGCTTGTGACACCTTGCCCAGTAAAGGTATAGTAAAAGCCTGTTATGGAACCTCCTTTGTGACAACCTGTACTAGTTTATATTAGCTTAACCAATCACTTTTTTCTGTGCTTGGCAAAATTTGTTAAATTAATTCAGTTGCAATTAGCAGATTTATGGGAAAGTACCCTGTTATCCTTTAATTGGAGAGCATAAAACTACAAACTGAATCTGCTGGTTCTATTTGTGTAATAGGCAATCTATCTACGACAAGGTTTGATCGATGGAGTCGTATGATGCCCTTGCCTTGTTTTATATTGGCTGTCAGCTCTTAACTGGGACTGAAGTATCTGGGTAACAAAAATTGATATAATGACTTAATGCGCCTTATTCTCTTTGAGCTACATCAGTTTAGAGCACTTCTGAGAGAAAAATGTCTGGAAAATATCAGGGAGTCATTTATCAACCTGTTTTCATTAGCATACTGCCTAGCACTGGCAAGGATTTGAATAAAAAAAAAAGCAGGATGGTACAATTTATTTCAGGTCTCATATTTCTTGGATGAAAGGAGACTTCTAATAAATGGAAAATATAGAAAGATGCATTTCTTGCTGATTTTTCCTAAATAAAAGATGTGCAAAAACATATCTTCAGTTTGATTGATAATAGCACAAGAAGCATATGAAGATAATCAGAAAATTAGCAACAGTATTCTCCCTTACTGCATCTTGCTCAGTTATTTGAATTACACTACAGAATAAACCCCATGTCTTATATGTGTACATAGGAAAATTTGTGTGTGGGAGTGGTAGGGGGTTGTCAGCATAGAGGGCTTTACAAAAAATGTAAGATGTGATCCCTTTAAAGATAGAGCTGTTAAGCTATTCAAGAGTCTGCTAAAAGTGAAGTGAAATAGGTACCAATCAAAATGTTTGTATAGTGGGCAAAATGTGTGCACTGTATCAAGTCATTTGTCCTACCTACTCTGTGATGCTAACCAGAAGGGGTAATAATAACTGAAAAGCAGTTGTGTGCAAGTAAGTCTTTTTTTGCATGAAATTTTTATGCATCAGTCAGACTGCATACAGTGTGCCTAATGTATAAAATAAATTGGTGTATAAATCAGATTATGAGCAGGATATAGGCAAGTCTGCATTCGCATACAGGAATCAAATGCGGGCACGGGAAATTCCCATTTTAACTTCTATCATGGTGATTTATCAGGTGGCAGTTCATGCTTAATTTTCTAATAATAAAAAATAAAAAATAAAAAGCATTCCCCTATTGGCAGCAAAACCTGAAAGCAATGGATTACGGAAAGGCCTGAAAATAAAGGACTTATGGACATGCACAGCATTATCTTGTGACCCATTCTGTAGCTTCTAATTATGTCAAGGATTCAGAATGCCAATCAATAAAAAGTGATTTATGATTGGTATAAGCAATTGCACATGGCTTCACATTGATCAGTATGTAGATTCCCTGACATAAGAAGTTATTATCTATGACAGATACTTGTCTGACTGCTAATTGAATTGCACATTTTTCCATCAATGTTATCAAACTACCACCAAAAATAGACCATAACTTTGTTGCTCTTTGCATGTGAAAATAAAAGTATGATGAACAGCAAGTGTCAGTGTATAGGTTGTCTGACAGTAACCACTATTTATTGATGCAACTTGTGCTTGCTATAAGATGACAATATCACCCAGTGTTGCCATGACAATCAAAATGAGTGTTGGGCCCACAATATTTTCTACAGTTCGGTAGAAAAATCTATTAAATCTAAGTTATCTATCGCTTGTTACCCTGTAAACAATCTCTGAGTGCAGTACCAGTGCTCTAGTAAGGGCAGCTTTGTAGTGCATAGATGCTTCTCCTTTTACTTCTGTTAATTGTTTTTTTTTAAATCATTCTGATTAGGTAGTCTAAAAGCAATAGTACTTTTATGCAATGTGCTTTTAGCTTTCCAAGAGCTTTTGGTTAAAATGAAAATTAGTCTGGTGTCCACTTGCTTAAATGCTTGGTGGAGTTGCCGCTCATTCAGTGTTCAGGAATGCTAACCAAAATGCTAAACCCTATTTTACTGCATGCTGCCTAATTTATGCTGATCCTTAGACTTACCTACCTGTTGAAGCTTTCCCTAATGAGCCATGGGATCTCTGAATAGGAGATATTCAATACTGAGTATAACAAAGCCTTGTACTTGATTGGTACTCGTAGAAGCGTGTACTTCACTCTTGCTTTCTGACTTTTCTGTCATCCTTTTTCTGATCCGTAACCCCGAACAAAGGACTATTTTGGTTTTTATCTACATCAAACCATTGTGCTTGAGAATAGCAGGCTCCATTCTTCAGTATGGCTGACCCTGTTCAGTAATTCCATTTTCTTGTAAAACTACATAACATACTTATAACAAGAAAGTGCACAACTATGCAACCCTCTCAGGGTAAGTCTGTGTGGCACCCAAGCTTGTTGTGAACCAACAGTGCAGGGCCTGGCACAGCTGCAGGAAAAAGAATTGCATTATACTGTGGAAGACAACCCCTAAGAAACAGCAGGTCTGCTTTGGGTTGTAATCTGTGGGATCATAGTCTTTCTCTGCTGCCTTACTCCCATCCCTTTTGGACTTGGATTAACATGGGGAAAACCATGAAAAATAGAAATGTGGGTAACTGTAATGTTTTGTATGTAGTGGTCTCAAACATTCTCAACCTAAATTTTCAAGATTCTTCAAATTTAATTTGATACAGACTTTCAGGTATTTCAGTGTTGAATAATGTCTTAGGTTTGGCAAGTATTTTCTTTCATTTTTCAAGGGTTGTTATAGCCTTCAAGAAATTTTACTGAGTTCTGAAACTCACATCCCCATCATGTTTTAACAAAGTTTGTAGTAACTTCCTGGACAAAATAGCAAATTAAGTGTAGCATTGAATGTAAAATTTCAGTCATTTTCTATACAATTGCACTAATTATAAACAATTTTTCTCTCTCTAAATATATAATTTCCATAACATAAGCAGATGCTATGTCTATTGTTTTTAATTAAAAAAAATATTACAAGTTTCTAGATAATCTGACAGCAAATATAAGAGATGAAGACTTTTTAGATGTCTCAGAATAACAGCAATTAGAATCCCAGTTTTTGTGTACTTGGCATTTTCACACATGTACAGCTAATTAAACAAGGGAGCCTAGCCTTTGATTTACAGCAAAAAAATATCCCTGTGTGTGCTCTGAGAGGAAGTCAGCATGATGTGCTTTGTATGTCATCTGGTACATAAGTGTTCAGCTACATAGTGTGCAGAACATAATGTGTTTCATTGAAATAATTTCCTGTTGTATAATTCTTAAAAAAAAAATCCCCAAAACCAATCCAAACAACAGAAGCCTACCCCAAAACTACAAACTAAACAAAACCAGAAAAAAAAAATACACCAAAACCTCTTGAAATTATTGTTAGGTCTCTTTTTCTTCTTATGTCAGCTTTTTATTTCCTTTTTTTTCTTAATCGGCAGGTGTTGTCTAAAACTTCTAGTAAATCACAGGTCACAGGTTTTTTTTCTCCTGACTGCCAATATCTCAGTGGTAGGTTCAGCACAAAGGATTGTATACCTAAAATTAATGTAATTTTGGATGAAGGTTATGGAGTGCATAAAGATGGGACAAAATGCAAGAGACATGTATAGAGCAATTGCTCTTCAGATTTAATGAAGCACTTCTTATCTGAAATTTTTCGAGTGAATGATGGATTAAGCTTTCAGACTGAACCTACCAGTTAGTGGAAATTATTATTGCACTGTGGTTTTTTTTCTATATACTGAACAAACTGAGGTATTGAAAAGCTGAGACTAGAAATAAAAGACAGAGCAGGGACATAGTTCAGAGGTGCTGACTTTGGGTTAGATAGCACTGGAGTATCATTTATTGTCATGGTGCCTGGTTCTATATTTGAACTTTTGTGCACAGTTCCAGAGTGGTGAGACCTAGATCTATTGTATGAATGTGTTCTTTAGTTCATGTGTGTCTCTTCTTATTTATGTATTAAACACATGTGGTGTGTGAAGAGAAATGATGAAAACAGCCTTCTTCTTAAAAATGGAAATTTAAGGGGCAGAGGAACTTTTGGTTTAACCATTCCTTGTATGCTCTGTATTGAGCATTGCAGAGAGAGTGTTTTGAGAACTCATTGTGTGTGTGAGGCCTTTCTTTCTCCAGAGCAGGTCTGATTTAGGTTAAAACATCTGGAAAAAATATCCTTTCAAGCAGTCAAAAAATACGATTGATTTTGAAATTATAAAAGGAACCTTTTTTGTTCCCTCTCAGCAGTATATACAAACTGTGGACAAAGAAAACTTTTTGCTGGTAAAATATTGCAGAAATGTCAATAAAGCATCCTTTTATTGTTCCTGCTTTTCTAATTAAGTTACTGTTAATCTCTGAAACAGAAATAACGGAAGAACAGCTTTGAATTCTGACTCTTGATTCCAGTCAAGATGCTTTTGTGATTCCTTTACAAATGGAAAAGAACACATTCTATGACCTCTTCTCATTTTTGTTCCTACTTCCTCCCCAAGCTTGTCTTTGTCTTTTGTCCTTTTCTCAGATTAAATCATCCTCCTTGCTAAAGGTTGTATGGACTGGACATAGGAACATGTGAGGCTCTGCTTGTCATGATCAAGAACTGGGGATTGTTGAGTATACAGTTTCCAAAAGTAAAGACTGTTGGGAGTCCTACCATCTGAAACAACGTAGAAAAGCTTTTTTATTATTATTTTTTGTTAGAATGCTTGTAGTTAGCCAAGTTATTAAAAAGGACCATGCTAACATAGGCACCCATAATCTAAGAATAGACGGGACTTTGCAAAATCCAGTTTCTATTGGCACACATTAAAACATTTACTGCATTTTTAAGCAATGATTTTATAGTGTGATTTCCCTTTTTATTTTGTACATATCAACAGCTGAAGACCATAGGAGAGCTGAGAAAGCTCAATCTGTGAATATGGAATTGCTAAGTAACTATCATTAAAATGTTCTACTTTGATTTAAAGGTGTCTTTTGTTTTGGATGATGAAGCAAAATGCTCAGGTATTTTAAATGTAGATGAGTCTTGTGAAGTGCATGTAAGTTTGTTGCAATGCATTCTTGAAAACTAGATCCGTGAGAAGCATGTAGCCTATGAATACCAGTTGGTACAGATGAGCAGGATGGATTCAAAAGCCATAATCACTGTGCTTCTGCACATCCTTTTTGAAGAAGAGAGAAGGGGTGTAATTAGTTAGTTTGCAGGTTCTTCAAATACATTTGAAAAGGCATCATGTGAGCACATTAAGGATGTGTTGGAAGAGTCCATTAGTCCTCTTGCAGAGTGGAGAAGAGTGAAAGAGGGCTGGGATAGCAGATAATAAGTATCCTACGGCAAAGCTGATTTAAAGAACATGTTAATGCATCTTGGGTATGAGAAAACAGTGATTCCACTTACTATTGCAACTGAAAACAGGGAACTAGAGAGTAGCATGACATTAAAAACACTAGTAATTATTAATATTAGTACTATTGCAGAGAGTTCATCTAAATAATGGAGTTCTTCTGAGTGGTTTTTATTAATAAGCATACTTTTAGCTGAGTAGTACGCCAGGACATACAGTGTTTCACCGTGAAATAAAATTTCAAAACAGTTTGCATTGTAACATAAGGATGTTCAAACTCAAATTTTATATGTATTAAGACATCTCGCTTGTTAGTGTCTAGATACATAAGCTGTGCAGTATACTTTGCAAATCTTCAAACAGTTTTGATAAAACATCTGATGAATGGCATAGAAGAATTTCCAGTGCTGTGGTGCTCAATCGTTTATAAAACCACATGAAAGGGGCCTAGTGAAATGAATATTGGTGGTTTGGCAACTGTGCAAGTACCTCAAATTTTTTCACTTTTCTTTTTTGTCAGACTTCACCTGCACAAAATCTCTTATCTCTCCGGAAAATATATACACACTAGTGAGAGTATAAACACATCATTACACTTTCATGACAGATAAGCTTGCTCTGTTGGAGTGTAAACTCATTTTTCTTCAGGTGACCTTTAAATAGTATTGTGCTATTGGATGGGATTTAAATCAATAATTTTGTCAAAACAAAATACAGTGTTGATTTTTTTTCTTTATCGTTTAACCAATTCTTTAAACTATCAAGGAACAATGGATTTCCACGTGTTATTCTCTATGAAAAAATACTCTAAAATTTGCTTAACTAGTCTGAAAAAAAGGGCATCTTTCTTTGTTGATAGCACTTTGTTTTATTTTGAAAAATGTTGAAACAGCAGGATAACATAGAGTGTTACTATAATTAGTGACTTAATGCCTTTTCTGCATTCACATTGTAAAACAACAGTGTCCCAGGTGTGAGAAGGTTAAAATGAGAAGTACCCAGTAGTTATGAAGCAGCAATAATGAGTTTCCTTCTACTTACCATGGATTTGTGTGATATACAACTTGCAATTAAGCATGGCTTGGTGATTCAGTGATTAATGTATATACGACTCCTAAAGGAGCAGCACAGGCCTCCCGTCACATCCTTCATGATGTTTACAGCTGGGTACCTATTAACAGGAAGATGGAAAGGGCCATTTACAATTCAGTAACCTTTATGACAGTGAACTCTTTAATCAGCATTTTATTTCCTTTGTAACACTTTAGTCATCTACAAATGTCAGAATAAAATAGGGCTATGAAATATTTAGGATCGGCATGTGGAAATTGACTTCCTTGATTTAAGCCGCTGTGTCTTTTCATTTTGTTGTTTTGGGAGCTTTTACTTTTATTGAAAGACAGTTTATAACTAAATGCTCCCAATAGTGACTGGCATTAGGGCCAGAGAAATTACAGAATTCCATGTTCTTGTTCTGTAAAATGTTGATGGTTGCTGTGTTGGGTAATAATTTATTCAAATAAAAACATTAGCAGTGGGGTTCACTTTTCAGAATACTGTTTCAGTACAAATACAACAGAGTATGTGAGTTTGTGACAAAATATCCGAATGTACTCATAGAAGTAATTAAGTATGAAGTATATCCTAAAATAATTTGTCATTTACGTGTACCTGTGTGGATGAAATATGCATAGTGTTTTATTATTTTCCTCAATGATTCTGGGGCTCTCCAACTTCCACAGCAATTGTCTTGTGCTCTGTGTGATGACAATCATCACTCTTTATCACCAGGAAGAAGTATTGTCCCTGCCTCAGTGCACTGCAGTGGAAATACAAATCCTTCTAACCAAGTATTTTTGTTCATACATATGTATGCAGTTTGTTTATCAGTTCTAAATTAGTATTGATAAAAATCTTGACATAATATTTGATTCTTGATATCTAGAATATTTAAAGTATGACTCAAACATTTTCCAGTTGGTAACGTAACAATTTTAGAATCGGCAAGCTGAAAGGGGCTTCCTCTGTCTGAAGGACAGGGCTTTGTCCTCCTGGGGATATTGGGAACTTTTGACCTAGTCCTGAACTGTACTTAAACTGTAATTAAAACACTGCAGTAATGCTGCTTGGGTTTACAGTGTTAAGCCCAGCATAGTTTTACTTCAGCTGCCTGCTGCTATGTTGTAAAATACTGACCCAGGCGACTGGAGCTGTGCTTAAGAGGTTATTTGTAATTTTGTGTCACAGCTGCAGGTTGGTAACAATGAAGGTAACTTTCCATTTTGCAGGTGTTAATAAGGTTTATTGCATTTGAGAGATCAAGGTTTCATCTGCTGCTCTGTGAGTGGGAGTTATGTCCTGGCTGACGCTATCTGCTTTATCTGCTACCTATTACATAGGTTGTGGTTTTGTATATTATGGTTTATTTTTAAAAAATGAAAGGAAAGGTCTTCTTAAGAATGTCAAAGATTTAAAAGACTTGACAACATTGAGCAAAATTTTAAATCCAGATCTTTTCTCACTGAAATGCGTGGCTTGGAGAAAGTATTTGATAGTAGAAGGACTTGTGAACCCCAAAACTTAACTCTTTTGTCCGTGGAATCTATTGATCTAGTAACAGTTATTATCTCTAATAAGAAGCCTTATCTCCCAAGTATGCATTCAAACTCTAGAATGCAAGCCATGATTGTTTAGGGTTTTATGTGCTTTTCAGTTACAAGCTGTGTGGCTGTTTCTCAGTTAACAACCTTTTGTTTGATCCCTTTACTTTAGAACCTATTGAAGTGGCATAAACTTATACCTATAATTATGAAATATGGTGATGTTCAGGCCTGGTTTATGTGTCTTGATCTCGACCATTCTTTCTTTACCTCAGTATGTGTAGGTCTTATGGAGGCTAAACCAAACAGATATCATAGGAATGTTGTGAGGCATTTATGTATTAATGTATCTGTCTTTCCCACTTCTCATTAAAAATACTTGTATTCTCTTGTCTTGATTAAAAGGTCATTTTTCCTGATGTTGAGTTGATATAACTGCAGTACAAGGTGTCAATTCTGCACCTAAACCTGTTCTTCTGCCTATTCCTAGGAATAACATAGATATAAGGCTTGACTTGGCATAGCTTTTCTAAAAAAATGTATTTTAGATACATAAGACTTAATTTTGCATATGCAGTGTTTAGAAAGAGCCATTAAACCCACATAATTGGTAAAGTTAAAAAGAAAGGAGAGCAAAAAATACCTAAGATTGCTTTTTTAAAGGTAGACAATAAGCAATGAATGGACATTGCCACACAAATTACATATGGACAACTCTATTTTTTGTCTATTTTCCTTGGCTATCTCATCAAGTAGGAATGTATCTGCTAAAGTATGAAAAAGGAAATGATGAGAGAAAAGATACAAAGTAGCTCCTGGTCGTTATCATCGTCAGGAGGGGTGCCTCAATCAGCACCTGAAAGTCAGTGTAAGTTTGTATTTTTTGCTGATGTGTTGTCCAACTTGTACTGCTGTAATATACCTTGCAGTACACTACTTGCTGTATTGACTAGCTTTTGTTGAGGGATGTTACTTGTTTAAACATGGAATGAAGAGTGAGCAAGAGATTTAATTTGCGACCAAAGTCTTTACAGGTGGCAAAAATGAGGCTGTGAACTGGCATTGGATTAATTCAGTGCTGTCTGTATTGCTTGAAAATACAGCTGCAAGTTCAAATGATGAAGAAAAAAGAGATGAAGTGGACGTATACACAGTATACTCTGTTATCCTAACTTTATTATTGTACCAGACTCTAAGGAAAAATCCATGTTTAAAGAAGAAAACCTGTGTTACATTTGATGATGGACTCAAGATACCTTGTATGCATGTGTGTTTATAATTCATGGGCCAACTGAGGTAAATGGGACCTCTCTGCAGTATTGGTTCCGATACTGACTCTTTTTATTTTTGTAGTATCTTTTGTATAAAGAACTCAAGGATATCCTAAGTGTTAAAAGGATTTTAAGAAGGCAGATACTGGGGAAAAAATATTAAAAAGGGAGAACTAGAGATGCAGGTTTCTTTTTTCAGGATTGGGTGTTTGACTTTTTGGGGAAGCATGTGGAGCGGATGGGGTAGTGGTTTCCCGGCCTGACAACCCACCTTGACTGTGGTTGATACTTGGTGATAATGGAGAAACAAACACATGAGTAAGTGCCCCAATGTGTAATTGGAGAAGGGAAAATCTGGAACTTGATGCTACCAATCTCTGCTTTTTGGGACCTTGACTTAAGAGGCTTGGGGTTTTTACAGATCTCTCACAGTTTCATAGCTGTGAAATGTTGCCATCCTTTTGCTGGGATTATTTAAATATTTATCCTTTCTTGCTACTTGACCTTTCCTGCTTGGTTTTAGTTCCTGTGGCCAGCTTGCTTTGTGTTTCATGAGCTCAGTAAACCGTGGCCTTCAATTCCCTTGTTCTAGTATTTTCACTTAAGACCAGGAGTGATGAGCAAAAGGTTTCAGGCTCAATCCTTGAGCAAAGGGCCGCTGTGACAGGGATTATTATTTATTTGTCATCTTGGATGTAATAAGCTGTAGGTACAGCATCGAGAGCCCTTGATTTATTGCGCTGTCGACTGCCACTAGCAGGACGTCTGCTGTACCATGCAGGATGAATACCACACTGTCAGCTCTGTCGATCTGTCTCTGCCATTGCGCTCTCTCTCATAACACATTCCCATTTCATGCCAGAATACATAAACAATCTTTCATTATTTTGATGCCTTTTTCATATTTGTTCTTTACAGAACATAAAGTTTGAATTTATGGGTTTCCTTTACATTATTTCAACACACTCCACCATTTTCCGGGTTTGTGGTTTAACTCTCAGAAATTGGCTGCCAGGTGATTTAGTTATTTTGGCTTTCTAGTTTTATAGTTATTTAATATCACAGTGCCAGATACTGAGAAAACGTAGTGTATAGCAGGTATGGGATTTGCAGTCAGACTGTCATCAGCAAAACATGGCCGTGGGGACACAATGTGGAAATTAAAAACTAGGCATGCAGAGCAGGAAATACTCCCTCTAACCTTAATTTTTAGTTTATTTAAATACTTTTCCAAAGTATTTTTTTTTAGATGCTGTTAAAAACATAATGGAGACCTGTTTAATTGGAAAAGAACATGTGAATAGTGAGCAAGCCATTTCCCTTGAATAATTGCAATTAAGGGAATTTCTAACTTGTTGGCAGAAACATTGCTCTGATTCTTCTCCTATATTTTATTGTAGGTGGTGGGGAATTCTGTCCAGAAGATTATCTGATTCATACTATCCATTTTTCATACTTTACAGTGGTGATGTACATCTGCTTATATCCTCTAATTTTGTTTACCTAAGGGGTTTTTTTCTTTAATACTTTGAAGCATATTATTCATCGAGCTCTGAGGAACTGAAAGTCATTGCTCAAATGAGTGAACTTAAATGTCACTATAAATACAGCAAGTCAAATACGAATATATGTCAAAATAGTAAAAAATGTGTTATAAAAAAGGCTTATGAGTTGTATTAAAAAATTATTGCAAACTGTGCAGAGCATGAAACAGAAAATGTAAAGTGTTCCTGCCAGTGTAACATGCATACATAACTTCAGTTGTGTGAGTAGCCTTTTAGTACATAGGTGCTGAATTGGACAGAAAAGCCTTTGGGAAGGGTGTGTGGGGGAGGAAGATGTCATCTAAGCTGTTCTGTCCAGTATACAACAGAAGAGGGATCTGCTTCTGACTGGTGCTTCAGATGCTATGAATGATTGACCATGATCAGTAATGTTCCTTCAAGTTAGTCATGTATGCAAACGTTTTAAAGGTAGTAATGCGTAATTATTTTGTGACATTACCCCGTGTTTTCTTATCAAGACATCTTAACGTCTAATAAAGACTTGTTCATTGCTGTCTTTATGTGCAAAGCTTGCAAAGTTTAGTGTTCATGAGGCAGGTGAATAATCACTCTTAGATTTCCTCCTGTTGAATAAAGTAGGGCTGCTTTTCTGTCTTCAATGAAAACATTTGAGTGTTTTTTATAGCCAGTTTATTTCCCCTCCCCAAAAGGACAGAGAAGGTGTGGCTTTGCCACTGATACTATATCTGGTAAGAATAAACTTGTTTTAATTGGCTGTGAAAATAGATGTATTTCTCTAGGATGTTAACAAATGTGGATTTCACTGTATAATTGTCAGTTCTTCCTCCTCAGTGCAGCCTACATTAGGGCAGCTGGGAATATGCATAGCTCACGTTACATAGCAAAGATTTGTTCTAACTGCAAAGAAACCATAGTTAATTAATATGAGAAATTTGTTTTGTGTCCCTGGTAAAAAAGGCTGTGCAGGTTGGTGTTGTCAGCAAAAGCTGCTTGTCACTTTGACCTGCTCTGTTAAGTGTTTGATGTGTTTTCTCAGAGTAATCTGTGAATAACATTACATCCAACCAGCAGAGAAGCAGAGGGAGCGATAGCAGAATTAATATCTGGAAGCGTTGATAATTATATATCAGAATCTAATTTTTAGCACAGAAAATGTGTTAATGACAGAGAAGAAAACAAAAACCACTAGCTTCTCCCAGCAGGATCCAAAGTGTCATTTATTATTTCTCAGCTGGATATCTATCAAGTTTATGGGTTAATTTTTCTGTAGACTGTTATTTATGGGTTTTTGTTTGTTTTCAGCCATCATTACTAACAATACGGTTAATAGCAATCATTTGTTATCCGGCACCAGCGGTGATGCTTCAGATGCGAGCAGTGAACTGAGAATACTCATTTGGTAGCTGAATAAGGCTTTGACAGGGCCCATTTATAACAAGCTCATTCCATAATGTCCAGCCTATTAATAAAATTTTGTTGCTGTCTAATTAGAGATGTCTGATGTGTATAGTAGCACAGCAAAGAAGACTTTCTTCTGTTGCTTTTCGGTTCTACTGTATCATACCTGAAACATATCTGATACCAGTGGTTCAGGAAATAAAAGTGGTGTATTCCTCTGGGGTTCTGTCTCTCCTAGTAAGTGCAATGAAATACAAATAGTATGATAGGAAGGCCCAGGTCACAAATTACATGCATGTTGAGAGAAGGCCATTATTTTCATTAGCTAAGATCACCCCTCAAGTCTTTTTTTTCTCTTCTGTGTGTTTTCTTTTATTGGCTTAATGTTTAAGTTTTATCTAAAAATAAATAATAAACTAAAAGTAAAATATATGTATGATATCATAATTAAATGTATATATACAGACAGAATGTGATTCTTCTGTGTGTCAGAAGAACATCTTTGAGAAAAGAACAATTTGATACCTGAGGGAAGAGGTTCGATGAGAGAAAAAAACCTGGGCCTGATTGTTAGATTTATTTTTTTTTCTTCATTTTGTGTCTTTGAAAACTGAGGAATCAGCAGGATTTACTGAACTCAGCAGTAAGGGAATACTTAGTAGTATAACTGGGACTGGAAGCAGAGCCTCTTCTAGCCCAGAATATTTGGAGTGCCTTGTACAGCTCATAGGCCAATCCTGTGTTTATGATGATAGGACCTTTCATCCAAACTCATCAAAATATTTCTTTAGCAGTGAGCTTAATAGTGTGTTCACAAAGTTGTTGTGAATGAGCAGTTTGTTAAGTAAAACACAATTAGGCAAAAGGATTTATACCAAGACATAGAAGTTGTTTGTGGGAACATTTTAGTTCCTTAGTGAGTGATTCCCGTTCCTGAAATGACCTATCAGAAAAATTCTTGTTCCATTTTGTTTTTACAGGTAGAGTCAAGTATATGATAATGATGAAAATGAGTTAATTTCCATTTCATAAAATGCTTTTGCTCGCTTAACTGCCGATCTAGTGATAATATATACTCTTCCACCCTGCTTTTACTTTGCAGAGCACAAATGGAATGTTTGAAGAACTTTGTCATTTGTAGCTACTGCTGAGGTGATTATATATATATATATTTTTTTTTTAAGAAGCAGCACCATTTTTTGGCAAGTACGTAGATTATAATTAAAAGAAAAATATTAATAGGACTTATTTTGTGCTTAGAATATTGCACTACCGAACTGAGAAAAGAGAGCAGGAAAAACACAGTGATTTAATATAATTTCATCGCTAGGTAACAATTTGTTTCTTTAGTCATCTTTTATGCTTTTCGAGTTGAAATTTAAATCTTTGTAAATTACCTTTTGAATAAAGCCACATCTGGTTTTGGTGTGTTATTTTCCCAGAATGTTGCTTTTAAGACAGCGTATTTTATGCAAGAAAATTATATGAGATTTTAACTTAAAGTTGCCATGAAACTACTGTATGGATTTCAGCTGGCAAAGAGTCTGTATACGCTGGTGAGGTGGTTTTTTTTCTCCTAAACTGCTCTTGACGTAGAGCTTATCAACCCTTAATTAGTGATACATTTTCTCCTTGTGATTTCTATTGATGTTTTGTAGAGCTGAAGATGAATTGAGCCTCAACCTGACTAGAGTACGAATTGTTTTAGAAAATTCAGCAAACATCTCTCTCTCTCTCTCGCCTTCTCTGTCTGTCTCTCTTTTTCTCTGTTCCTCCCGATAGGAAAGGTGAAAAGCTGCACGATAGAAATCAGGTTCAGTATTAGTGGTTTTGCTTGCCTGTGCAATAGAAAACGACAAGCGTCAGGGCCTCAGTCAGCAGATCAGGGAGACGCAGATGGGAGGCGAAAAGCTCCCTCGTGGCAGCAGCCTTGCTTGGATGTGATTGTGAGAGCCAGGATGAAGTCAGCACTGACAAAGTGTGTGGATTGATGGATGGACAAAGCTGGGAACTGGATGTGAGAATGGATGAGGGCAGAGGGGGAATTTAACACAGACAAACAGAATGAAAGACAGAGAGGAATTGCCTGCTAAAGTATTCCAGCACTCAGAGCCCACAGCAATTTACTTACTGCTAACTGAACACAGGAGGATTCTTTGCATCTTTGCAGATTTTCTTAAAATATATGAAGAAACCAAGCAGTAGAAGAGGCTAACAAATTCCTGTTAGTGCCTTTTATTGCCATCTCTTTCTCTTTTTCTTAAGATTCACTCACACTCAGTTAATTCAAACTGAGTACTTGATTATTTTCAATAAGTTCACACAGTATGCTGGAGAAAAATAAATTTTCTTTCCACAGCCATTATTTTAATGTTTCCACTAAATTTACTTTAATCAGTTATTGTTGCTTTCGCTATCATGTATAAAAATATTTATGTCTCTTGCAAACTGTGCTTCTGCTAGAGGCACACTTTTGGACACTGCATTCAGATGCATGGTAATAATAACCCCATTACGTGCATTTTATTTTACAGAAGAAAAATCAGTTGCTTTCCCACTCCTGGGGTACCAAAATATTATTGTCTGTTTTTTTAAGGGAAACAGATCTGTAGCTTTAAACTACTACCAGATTTTATTTACATGAGGCAATCACAAGGTGTTTTTTGTTATTTCACTGCTTATATAGAAAGCAAAAAATCTGATTTACCATACTGGTGCAAATCAGTAGGTCTTAATTTTATCTACTGATTTAGTTTTGGAAATCAAAATACCATTTCAGCACAGAATGCAAATAAAAATGAAGGTTTATATACAACATAGGGGGCAAAATATCTGCCGGCAACTTCGGATGATTGTGTTGGCTCCAGTGGGATTCTTTTGGATTCACACAGACACTTTGCAGAACATGATTTGGCCCAAGCTATTACCTACTCCTTCCACTCAGCAGGTTATGAAAAACCAGAATGCGCTGTGCTAACAAGACATTTCCATGTAACGCCCTTATGTGCTTTCAACTGGAGAAAAATGCAATTCATCAGAGTACAGAGAAACTGTTCCTCAGTTGTTGGCTTCAGTAGTATGTTGGAAACAGCTATTTACGTAGTAATATAATGAGTTTAATTGAATTTTAAGAAAGGCAATTTAGTCTTATGCACGTCAATGTATAAATTGCTATGAAGATAATTATATTATATTGTTTTTACTGATGAGCTTCCTGGAGTGTCCATGAAATACATAACCTTCAATAAACTGGAGAACTTGTCTTTATTAATAGAGTCTTCAAAAATCTCTAGGGGAGGATTTTGGGCTTGGAAAGATGTGGGAAAAACTTGTATTGTTTGCATTGTACAATATATTTGCTAATCTGTTTTTGAAGCCTGTGGTCATGTACATTGGTTTCAGGATGTGGATGCTGAATGCATTCAGAGTGTCTTTGGAAGGCATGGGAATTGCTTGTGTGAGCTATTTCTATCTACTATTCCACCCTGTACTCTCTCTTTGAGGATTGGGTAGAATAATTCAGGTAGATTCAGGTAGAATAATTCAGGTAGATTCAGGTAGAATAATTCTGATCACACTGACGGAAGATGATGTTTTATAGCCCCTATGCAGTGTACGCTTTCAAAATCTGATCTTGGAAGAGAGGAAGCAACTGGATAATCTCTGTCTTTTAGAGTTTTTTGGTTAGGAAAGGTATGGTTATCAAATATGTTCTTAGTACAAGTGGTAGCTGGTTTCTTAGGGCATAAGAGATTTTGATTTAGATTACATAGTTTGCATTTCCTTTATTTTTAAAAGTAATTTGGCTAACATCAGGAAATGAGTTGCTACATCTTCTGTTCTTGCAAAGAGGCCTACTGTTGGAAAGTTACCCTGGGAAAGGGGATTTAATCTTGTTTTGGCATGAAATGGAGTTCTATGGAAGAAGAACCCAAACTGCTGATCTGCAATTTCTCCACTTGTAATCTTCTATTTCTTAATTTTTTTAATTGAGAATGAAAGTGAAAACTAAGATCTCATAGTTCCATGGAATGTGTCCTGGCAGTTCAAATATGTGATATATTTTTTTATTTATATAAATATTTTTTAACTATAAACTAAACCAGTAGGATTCTTACTGTTCTGGGTAAGTTCTTTTGGGAGTGTGTCAAGTCAAATATAACTGTACATACAGCTATATGGAGCCCTGATTATAGGCCCCTTACACCTTGTCAGAAGCAGTCCTTAGGGTATATATTAGAGAACATTAATTAATTTTCTAGTTTACATTTCTGATAAGTATGTAAATAACAAGTGCTGTCATTCATTTACATAGGTAAGTGTGATTAGAGGCCTGTCTTTCTAAATGTAACTGTTTTTGAGGGTCTACTTGGGTTATTTCATTGAAATGGATTTTGTCATGATGTCTCTTTAATGTAGATTGGAGTCAGTAATTTCTATGTTGAACTATGATGCATATAACACACCTGATGTTTGCAAAAAAATTTTGGCGTCTGTAACATTTTGCTTTATTTTTCTGGACTATTATATTTCTGTAAATACAGGGATATGATTTCTTTTTTTTTTTGTCGGAGCTACTGGTGGGAAACACTATATAGAGTTGTGTTGGCCCTGTGTTCACTGAACTCTTCAGCAATCTTTTTTGTAGCTATCCCATTTAGGTGTCAGCATTACCTGTTAAAGCTAAATTAATTAGCTAAAGAGATACCAAGAAAAATGTCCATTTCTTTTATATAAAAGTAGATAATTTGACACTCTGAGAATAAGTACTGAAATTATAGAAAGCTGTTAAATACATTTTAATAAACTTTTCTTTAGTAAAATTGTTATAGTTCTGGAAAATTAGTGTAGTGGTGTGCTGTGGTTGTTCATAAGCAATGCGAAAAGACAGTTTTATTTATTCTCTTCCATAGTGTCTCACAGAATTTCCATGCCATGCACTGAAGTGCACAGGAGAATTGAGCATCTTCAAAATATGCTTTGGGATGGAAAGTGAAAGACTTTTGATATTTGACTGCCTTTTTGACAACTCCATAGCTATTTCGTAGGTGGCTCATTAATTCTTCACTGCGTTAGTTTCTGATTTGCAACAATGAAATACCACTCTGCTTTCTAAGGAGGAATTTACAGATGGCCAAATCACTTGGCTTTGTTAGTTAACATGCTGCAAATCATCCCTTGTAGTTAATGTGTTACTTTCAGGCCTGAGCTTCTGGGTGTGCATTCATTCATAATTGTTACATACATGAATTTGCAGAGACTTTGCTTTGTTACTGTTGCTGAAGTGGAATTTATGCCCCAGGTCTGATATTTAAATTAAAGTGTAAGGAAGGAAGGAGGGGAAAAAAAAGGCATGCTGGTACTCGACTTGTGTAGCAGTGATAATTTTCATATTATAGGTTGGAAACTTTTATCATCTTCTTGATTTAATAAAAAAATCTTCAGGCACTGCCAATGTGTAGAGACAAATGACTTCCTTTTATTGAAATTTTTACGTTTATTATTTATTCAGTCTGATAGCCTCTACTGCTTACCTTAATTTTTATAAACAGTAATGTCAGTAACATATTTCCTCCATGTATGAAGAAAGCTGATCTGTTTATAATAAATCTTAGTGCGGTATGTGTGCTATCATTTCCTTCATTTGACCTTGGTGGAGCAGGCTGATGGGGCAGTGAAAAGTATGATATGAAAAATGAGTGAACAGAGCGAGGTGAGCAGTGAATCAGTCTTGTGTGTGATTAGCTGTGAAAATCTCACAAACATGACTCTGAGTCACTTTTCTTCTTTCTTCCTCGCATGTTTCTCTCAGAGGTGTTTCTTTTCTGTGCGTATTAGTCATTTAGAAGTTAACTAACAGAACAGAGACTGTTTTAATGCTAGTTTTGGTTTAGTGGTTTTAGGTGATGAGGACAATGGTAAGTGCAACGTGTCTGAGGTTTCACTATAGGAAATCATGGTCCATTTAAATTTGTATAGATCTGTTGCTAAACAGTAGTAGTAGTCATTGCATCTCATTTCGAGATGTGAATGTGACACTGATTTAAACGTGGGACTGTAAATCTGCAATTATAACTGTAGATTCAGTGACTTATCACTGAGATCTTATTTGGCCATGTCAGATACTGTAAAAACAGAAGTCCATTACAATTAATGAAATGTCATTTGAGGTACACATATAGGCTATGCCAGTCTTTGACTTTTTGGTTTGTTTGTTGACTTATTAGTTTGTTTATTTTTAGTTCGTTCTTTTTGTGTTGTTTTTCCTGGGTTGTATGTTTAACATCCAGCTGTGGATGGATTGACCATGAGCGGTCATGATTAATTTTCTTAACTGAAACAAAGATGACTTTAAATTTGGAGGTCATCTTGTCCATGTGGAAATAGTAAACCTTCAAAGATGGCTAAATAGTTTGACTATGTTGATGAATATTGTACAGTCTTTGTTATTGCAGTGAATATTGCAGCAGTTTGAAACTGATACCATGACTAAACAATATTGTGAGATATTTAGGAATTATTCCTTGTGTAAAGCCACGTGATAAGTTTTTGTATATGTAGTAATTTTGGTTTTGTATGAAGCTTGGAAAATTAATGCTTTTTAGCAGATTTTTGACACTGGACTTAGTGCACTTTTGTACCTCTTTGTATTAATGTGACAAGGTCAGATCAACGGCTTAGATAATGCTTAGACAATTCCTTTTTTTCTGAGGACTGTTAACTGTAACTCTGCCCTAAGAATTATCTCTTGAGCTCACAACTGTAGATGGTGTTTGACTGTTTCAGGTGAGGGGTTCCATGCTTTTCTTTGACAGTCCTGGAGGAGGTATTGGAGACTACCTGAGGAAATTCTTGCTTAAAGATGCTTTTGCCTTTGTATATATGACTGCCAGCTTGGGGTTGAGATTCTTGAGGGACCTCAGGTTTCTCAGTTGCTTCCTTCTGGAGATGTGACAGTAGGGCAAATAAAGAAGGGCTTGATTCACAAGCATTTGAAGATGAACATGCCTGTTCCTCTGAGTGTTGTATGCGACTTTGTGGGATTATTTTTTCTTTCCAAGCATTTCACTGTCTATGTGAATTTTATTACTGAAATTTAGAAATTATATCCCATTTAAAAATTAATTCCAGCTTAGAAGAAGTGCATACTCTGAAACCGTATCGATCCTGAATTCTGTGTATTTATAAACACTGGCACTCTTACCAGGTTGCATGAGTGTTGCTCCTCACTTGGTGATAAAATAGCACCGGTGAAGGTGCAAGTGTCATTCAGGTGTATATTATCCCCTTTAGGGACCTGGTTATACACTACACCATCAAAAGTACTTCTGACGACGTAAGGTGTATTTTGGACTTTCAAGTGCGGTGAGGCTAAGAGCGCCTTTCTTTCCATGTATTTTGGGTAGTTTTTGAAAGATGGTGATCCATACCTAAATAAAATCTGTTTTTACATGCCCTTTGTACAAAAGCACTGTGGCAAACCATAAAGGAGATGGCCATTTTATGAAGGGCGTTATAAGCTGTAAAAGATAACTGACTTAATTTTACAACATGTAGTGACTGTTGAACCCATTTAGTGATTAGGAATGTTTTAGCATCCTAATATCTTTATACCACAATTGTATACTTTTAAAAAAGAAATCGTGCAATCTTGTAGCTTGATTGTTCTGAAAGAGAGGTGGTTGTATCCAGGAAATGCCATACCTCTTTAGTTTCCTAAAAATGGAGGAGCTGGTAATGAAACTCTTTACCATAAAGGTTGCTGAATATATGGGCATGACCTGGAGAGCTGTGGTTTTTTTTATTCTGGTAGCTGTTCCTCTGTATAACATCTTCCTTGTTTGAGTATTAATATATGTGCTTTTTCCTATTGCAAAACAACTTTTTTTAAGTTGTGTTTATGCACAGTGAGCACGAATACATTTTTTATATTGGCTTGAATTTCAGCCTGATGTATCACCTCATTAGCAGCTCCTGTTTTAGAAAATATTGAAAGACCTGTCTTGGGGGGCACAGAATTTCATTTTTCAGCCATTAACCTGCATTATTAACAGTCTCAAATAGGTCCATAAGTGAAGGTATTTATAAATTATACTTTGATTGAAATATAACACTTTTTACTCTTCTGGCACAACTCAAGTGTAATAGTGGATATAATTTGTTATTTCCTGGTAACTCAAGGAGGTGGAAGTGTATTTGAAGAAGGTTTACTATAGACCCTTTACTAAGGGTCTATAGTAAACTAAAGCCCTTTTCCTTTCCTTCTCATCTTTCCCTATTTCTCCCCACCCTCCCAACCCTTCTCCACCTAAAATCCCACCTGTCCCTTGTGAAGGCTTTTTTGGCATCTCTGCTAATGAGCTGATACTGTCAAATTCATCTTTTTTTAAAGAGATTCAGAATCTGTACTCCTGAGGTGAAATATCAGGGCTTTTAGACTGTATTCTTCTTGTAAAATATAACCTAGGTCCTTTATGATGAAATAGGCACTTTAGAAGCACCTGGGCTTATCTTTCAGTTTTTCTGCTCAGCTCTGTTATGCACAAAGGTCTTTTTCTAGGTGACATATCATGTTGTATTCCAAAGTACACTTTCTTTTAATTTACAACTTAATTTTCAACCTAATTCAGAAGATTGATACTATAACGCTATTTGCAGAAGTATTGAAATGTCAGTAAGTTTTATTGTAGTAATAAAGAGAATTCCATATATCATGCACTCTATAGGGATCCTTGCTTTTTGCATAGATCTTCATAGCAACAACCAGTGGCTAAATGCTGGCAATCATTAATTTTTAAAGAAGACATGGTTATGATGAGTTGAGAAATTAAGACCATAGTGAAGAATGAACTTTAATTTTTGACACTTTTTGTTAGAGTCTAAGAGGAGACAGAGGTAGATGGAAGGGAGGGCAGAGGGGGGCAGGAAAGAAAAAAAATTGCCCAAATCCCAGGTTCCTAATACTTAAAATGCTGTCTGCTCGTAAAAGATTTCAGTCAGGGAGAGGCCATCTTCGAGCTTCTCTTAACAAATGGATATCAGTGGTCCATGAAATAATCAATGTCGATAATCCATCCTAGGGTCTGCCAATATGTTAATGGCTCTGCCGCATCGTTATTGCTACAAGGCCATAAATCATTTCCGTACCAGAATGCTTAGCAGTTGAGGACTCAAACCCCTAGCCTGGAATAAAATGCTGTCTCTTAACAATTAATGTCTAAACATTTTGCAGCTTTGTGCCTTGATTGTTTTCAGATGCTAAAAATGTAAGTAGGACAGATTGTAAATCAATAAAACAATAAGACAAAGTGTTTTAATAATAGAAAGACTTGAAGTAAATCATAGTTCTGTGTTTATTATTGCTTCAGAGGTTATAAATAAATAGTACCAACTGATAAAGGTTTAGTTAACAAGGAAAAATAAGTCTGGTATTGATGTTTTGGGCATATGTTACATTTGCACTCCATAAGGTGAGGGAGATGGGGGTTAGCTTTATTATTTTCATTTTAAAAATATGAGAATAGGAGCTAAGAAACGCTTGTATCTTTGAATTGTCGTCCAACAGGAAGGTAATTTTTTTCTACTTTGGCCAGTAATAGATCAGTGATCTGGCTCTGCATCTGGAGAGCACCAGCATACAGTCACTGGTACAAATGGCTGTGCTGAACTGTCAGCAATCACAAGGGGTCTTCTTTAGAAAATAGACTTGGACCAAACTGATCTAAGTTATGTTAGTTTATGTCAATTTAGTTTGTTATTAAAGGCAGTGTAAAATGTGATGGTGAGTCATTGACTCTGTATTGTATAGACACAGCTCATTTGTGCTGATTGTTGTGTCTCGTTCTTCAGTTGTGCACTGGGCTGAGTTTGGGCAGGTTGGAAACGAGCAAACAAACAACAGTCAGAGTGTGAGCATTTCTGTGTGGAGGGAGGAAGGGTACTCTTATCTCTACCTCTGCTCTAGCTCTTTGTTGGGACAAGGAATTATGGCCTTCCTATTCCAGGCATTAATACTGTTTTATTTGGTCATTTTTAAGTAATGAAAATAGAACTCAGTGTGCAGTTGTTTAACTACTAATGTATTAATTATCACAAGTATGCTGAGTTTATGTAGTATAGCATTAATGACTATCCATCAGGTGGTGAATTGTTTTCAGTTGCAGGTAAAACTAGTATTTATAAATAAGTGCTTAATGAACTCAATATTCAATGAGTTTTTCAATGTTGATCTGTTCATATTTCAGCATCTCAGTTTTTCAATGTTGATCTGTTCATATTTCAGCATCTCATTTCACGCAGTACAGATTTGGTTCCTTGTATGTCTGTGTGCAGTTAAATGTATCTTCATGTTAGGTAAGAATGACTAAAGAAGGGTGTGTTTATTTTGAGTATTGAGAGAAGCCTCGACAACCTCATTAAGGTCTTACTATTATTTTTGTATGTACTTTTTTTGGTGGTTCTTTAGTTTTATGCTTATTTACCAGGAATGATATTTTGCCTCAAGGAAAGGTTTTGAAGTTACCATTTCGCATGGTAATACTGATCCAATCAATGCAGTGCATTTGAATTTATGTAATGTGTTGTTCAGGATAGCTTAGTGATAGTTTGTTACCTTAAAAACTCACACATACAGCCCCCCAACCCCAGTCCCCCAACTTTTAGGTGAATGCAAGGAAGAAGGCTAATAACAGTGGAAATGACAAGTGAACTCGTGTATTTCTTTCTTTTTAGAGCACTGATTTGCCTAGCATTTAACAATTTGATATGGTCATAGTTTATTTTGGTGCTCAGGATGTAAGGGCAGGAAGGAGCCAGAAAAACAGTGGCTCACTATAGACAAAAAGACAATTAAAACTGATCTGACTCTTACCGAAGTGGCAACAGCAGCCAGGATGGAAGTAATTTATTCAAAAAATTGTCCAAGTGCATAAACTGCACTGATGTATGGTATGGTGGTGGGACAGTGGAAAATGTGATAGTTGTTTCCGTTGTGTGAATTACTCAGGCAGGATGCCTTTGTGAAGTAAGGGGGTTTGTTTAATGTTCTGACAACAATTTAGATCCTGTTATGGTTATTGCAGTGTAATGCAGTAGTAAAAATTGAACATGACACACCAGCAATTTATTATTTGTGTGTTTTTTAACCTTGAGTATTGGATTGTTTGTCCAAGCATATCCTTTGATTTGCTATGAAATTTATTGTTGATAAAAACAATCAGATTTCCATTAGAAGCAAAAAATTCATTTTTTTCCCATGAATCATAGATTTAGAAAAAATTCAAGCTCGGCTGCAGGACTTATGACAGGTAGGCTTATGACATTATATGGTAATTCAGCATGAAAGAATAATTGTGACACTCTACTTGGTGCTGGAGTATAATCGTGCTGTGAGGTTCAATTCACTGAAAGGCCAAATTATCTTCAACTACATTAGTCTGACAACCTATAATGCTTTGCAGAGGCAATTTGTAGATGTTTCACAGAATGCCAGCAAACATGGCTTACCATTATGTTCCCCATTAACAAATTTGTGTAGAGGGAAAAAAGCAACTCTTCCATTTTCTTAACTGTTTTTGAGCTCTGGCATACAATAAATGTGTACTGGGTAATAATAGTGTATGTTTTGCTCTTTGGTGTTGGTTTTTAAACCTACAAGGGACATTACAAGATAGATTAATTTTTTGAAGGGTACTTTTCCAGAAATATTTATATTTCTTTTACATTGGAACAGCCATGTCGTAGCTTCCGTCGAAAGAATAACATGGAATCCAAATGAAGGTAAAAAAGCATGGCATATTTCTTCTGTAAAAGGTAATCAGTAGTGAACAACTTGGAAATACTGCCACGTTAGAGCTTAGGGAGACTTTGAGTGTGCGTGCGATTTTTCTCCTTGATCAATTGGGAGCTGTGGCTGTGAGAAAATGACATGGCCTTGACTGCCTTATGTGCATGTCATCCATCTTTGCCATCCTGAGCTTCGGAGCAGCTGTAGGTTCGTTCGTTTGAGAATGGAATTTTTGCTTCCTTTTAAGTCGTAGTATTTCCTAACTTCTCATTGAAGTTGATATCAGTTTGAATGCTGCTGCACTACCAAAGAGTGGAGTCAATGGTCATGTGGCAGTTTAAGGTTCATGATTTTGTGATCCCCATCAGGATTTTATACAGTTGCAGAAGTGGATTATCTCTTTCAAGGTAGAAATGCTGGAGAATGTCTGTGCATCAGTTTAGATTGGGTAGTGTTTTAGTTGCTTAGAGTTTGTCATCCATGTCTTGCAGTAGGAAGGATTCCCCAAACATGGGCTATGCAGGTGGTGTTGATGCACCTGATGAGTCTGCAGTCAGAGGTGGTGGAACACTGACTTATTTGGCTGCTTTACTGGTGAACAAATTGATCAGTCTGTAACTCAGAGACCAATATCAATACAACACAGTTATTTTTGTCCGTTTCCATCAAATATAATTTAAGGAATTGGCTTGATAAAGCTATCATAAGAACATAGTAAAGAAGTAGATATGAATCGACTTTTTTTAGTTAAACTGCATCTGGTGTTGCTCTCTTGGTATCTCCTCTTTGCCCTTTTAAGAGTGGTTATTCCAATGTCCCTGAGGCCTTCCAAGTATTTTAATAATTTTATAGGTGAAAAGATTTGGTTTGGGTTGTTTATGTGTTTGTTTGGTTGGTTTTTTTTGGTGGCAAAGAGAGGATGGGCCTCTTCCCCTCCCCCCCCCCAGTTATTACTGTAGAAGAGTACCTGACTGATATTAAAACTGAGAAGAGATAGGAGAGTTGTGTTGGTACTTTGTACCACTGAAGTTAACCTTATTGTAAAATACCAACTGTCTGCATGAGTTGGTACTCAAGTCCACCAAATGTTTTTTACCTTTTGTCATCCTCCTGGTAAAATACAACCATACATCTACCTCCACCACCTGGGGATAATTCTCAGAACTATTTTGACAGCGTTTGTAATTGCAGACTGAGTTTTAGGACTGCTAATAATTAAGATACTAGATGAGTTTAGCTATTGAACTCAGTGCTCACAAAATCATGTGTCTTATATTGCTTACTAAATCTGCTGGATGCTTTTCTCCTTAGCATTTTCTGTGAAGGAATTAAACCTTGAAAGTAACTGAAAGAATTGTCGAGTCGTTGATTTTGAAACTGTGCCAGAAAATTGTGCGTTTTGGAGTTTCCAAGAAGGTGACACACTCTTTTCCTCTTGCTTGTAGTTAATAGCAAAGAGCATTCAGCACCACAACACCCAAAGGAAAGTGTTTGAGTGACTGCTCAGGGAATGTGGATTGTTATCATTCCAGTCACAGGGCACTGCATGAAATCACAGGCTCTGTGCTCTTCAGTACTGCCACTTGAACATAGCAGCCACTGTTACTCCTACACTGCTTTTATAGTACATATTATAACATTTTATTTGATAGTGGTGGTTCCCTTGGTATGTGAGGTTTTGAATTTTTTTTAAGCACTAAGCTCTAAATCATTCGGGCAGTGGAAGAAGTCAAGTGAATTTAAAAAATGTTATATTAGAAAGTTTTTCACAGAAAAGTGGGGCTTGCTAGAAACTGTGTCAGTATGTTGGGTCCCTAAATGTTTAGAAAAGACATTAAAAGAGGAGGAATTGGCCCTAAACTAGAAGAAGTTGCTTTTAATTTTTGTTTAATTTTTCAAAGCCTTGAAGGAAAGAATGGAACATCCGATAAGAGGGGCATTGCATGATTTTATAATGGGCAAAGGCTTTTACATAGGAAAAAATATCAAGTAACATTATTTTGCAGACTATAGAGTCCCAGTTGTATAGTTAAGGACATGCTGCAGCATTAATGTTTACGCATAATGCTTTGCAAGTAATTTAGACTGAACTGCCACTGACTTACTTAACATTTATAGGTCAGCCACCTGCAGAAAGGGCATGTAGGTAGATTATTGTTGACTTTATGGTTATGGAAGGTAGCTAATCAGTGAGCATGCTGGGAAATAACTTGTTATGCCTGGATAACTCTAACACCAGGCCCTACAATTTCTTATGGGCACCAGGTAACACAGTGATTTCTCATGACCGAGGCCCCTGCTGAGAGGGGAGGTGGCATGTGGTGGGGATAACAGGTTTCAAAAGAGAGAGGGGGGTGATGACAAGATTGCAGAAGTAGATTAGAAGTGCAAAATCAAATAATTTAATCATCCTTTGCCAAACATACCATGCAGTGAAGTTGCTGACTCAATAAGCAAATGTATTAACTGTGTATTAGGAGAATGGAGAATGCACGTTCTGGCTGGTGCCTGCTTTGCAGAGTTATTCATAAGAGCCTTGTGAGATATCTGTTCTTACCTGTTCTGACACAAATATTTTTTTCCTTGATCATGAAACATAGAATAACTCTGGCTTTTTAAAATTTTGTAGCAAAGACTAATTATTTTCCACTTTGCTCCTGTTTTTTTCCCTACTTCTTGTCTCCACAGAGGTACACGTACTCCCTTGTGTGCCAATTGACAACTTTTACCTTTTAAAGTTCACAGTAAAAGTCATAGACTAGAATGCATAATGAATCAATTTGCTTAATTTGGTTTGGGCCCTTGGGTTGTAGTGTAGGCATCATTGCTAGTATTCATATAGATATCTTGATTCTCTTATGAGAGTTAGAAAGAACCCTGATGCTTTTTTTTTTTTTTTATGTAAGAACAGAGCCTCCAGTTGCAGTCTAGAACATCCAAATGCTTCTGTCCACATTTAGTCTTGTATACTAGACCTGGGGATTCATCTCTCACAGATGCTGATATCTAGAAGCCTTCAGTTAATGTTGATAATTAATTATAGCTTTTTTTCCCCCTCGATTGTTTTCCAAATTTCAGATCTGCATGTATGCTCATGTACTACCAATACGTAAATACAGCACATACACAAAGTAAATTTAAACATAGCTCAAATGTTTTGTGTTTGTTACATTTGAAAGCATGAAAAATTCATTTCATCTTTTCCTTTGTTCAGCTATGTTCACACACAGTGTTTTTTGCATACACCTGTACATATGTGTGCTAATAAATGTAGTATATTCTTTTATAGCAAAAAATGCTTGGTCAGCAGAGGCAAAATATTAAAAAGGATTGCAGTGAGTTATTTACATATCAAAGAGTGGTAAACTGTAGGAGATATACTTTTCACGTTTAGTTTCTTTCATGTTTTAACTGTCTTGGCTTTGAAAAAGATACTTGGATGAGTAGTGTAAAGCAGAATAATTTCATGAGATTTTTTTTCAAAATTCGAACATTTTCTAGCTGATAGTGTCACACTATCAAAAACATTGTGAATATTTTAATGAACAAATTTGTTTTCTAGAATTTCAGATTCTTATTTTCTTTTTGGAGAGGAAAACCTAGAGTCCTCTAACAATGAAATGTAACTGTATGACTTTTCAAGTGTTAAAATGCAAAAACCAAAATAAATGGGTTGGTCAGATGTAAAATGATTGGCAAGCAAGATAGAGAGGACATCTCGACAGTTATAGGATTGCTGATAGCAGAAGATGACCACAACTGTAAATTTAACTGAACAATACCTTATTGAATGAAGTTGTGGTATGACCACTAAGTGTGACACCTGGTAAGACCCCAAGTGTTTTAGGATAATTTAGTCAGTAAGTGCCCTGAATTTGTAGCAAATAGAGATGTGTTTATCAAATTACATCAGCATACTTTTGGGGGGGGGGGGGAAGAAAAGCCTCAGAAAAGCAAAGTTACCTGTATCTATGAACTGCATTTGACAGTTTTTAGTCACCATTCCTTCAACCTGTAGAAGCAGTGAGTCTCACCATTTCAGGTTTCATTTGTTGGTGAAATGAGAGAAATTAGCCATTTTTTTTCAATTGCTATTGATTAATTCTAAAGTTTGAGCTGGATAAAAACTTCTTAGGTCATATCAAATGCAAGCAAATATTTTTGTCATTGTGTATTAGTCTATCAAAAGCTGTTTTGGCTTTCTAGCAAGGTTTTTTTTTTCCAGATGGCTTCCTTTACTTGACCTGTTTAACTGAAAGGATTGAGTAGCGGATGAGTTGTTTAAATTTTAGACTTGTTAAGTAAATCAAGGCCTTAGAATATTAAAGCAGTAGTTTGAATTTCATCATATTTCAAACATTGTTCCTTAAGAAAGAAAGGCAAAGCAGATAAATTAAGAACTCTCTTTTGTTTTTTTTTTTTCTTTATTATGGTTGAGGGGAGGGCAGATTTTGTTTATGTACTAATTTTCAATCTGCTGTGATGGGATTGCCACATTGCAAGCTGACACTGTTGCCATGGAGTACATTAGTGCTTCTGTTGATGGCCTTTCCAAGTACCTCTTTGTAGACTTACATTAGCAGGATGCAGTAGCCTTGGCAATAAGAAGGCTATCTGAATAAGGATATCTGTATAGAAATTGGAAGTATGAGGCCAGTCGTTCCCGAAACGCATATTAAATGTTGTGCGGTGATTTTATTTAGAATACTTGAAAACTGGTAAGGTAAGCCCTAATGACCACACTTAACTTGTTGAAGTTGTTGGATACTGCTTTGTTGGTTAATCTGATAAACTGGGCTACCCGAAGGCATGGTGACTACCTTTTCTTGTTTATTTTGTTTTTAATTTCTGGTTTTGATTTTTGTCTTAGGTAAAACTGAAAAGTTTTATGCTAATTTTTGGTTTTGTTTTTGGGCAGTTACAAGGTTGATTTGTGACTTGGTTGAGAGGGGAAACAAAAACCAAGGCTGAAATACTGACCTCTGTTCATGTTAATCTATATTTTTAACTTTTATTTCTGAGGGAGTGATTTATTTACAGTGACAGCTTGTTACTTATGGTAGCTGCTGCCAGCTTCTGAAGTAATCTTGATAACGTCAAATTGTGAAGGGAAGCTATATGCTTTGCCTTCAATGACTTGCTATAAATCATGTTCATAGCTGGTGTGTATGAGGATGCTTGGGTTGATACTGATAGAAATACAAATCAAATATAACATGTGCTAACCCAGTTCAGAGCCAGAGATTTTGGATTAAGTCTATTGGGTTCATATTTTTAAATGAAATGAATCGGGCATCCCTCCTTGTATATCAAAGCTTCAAACTTAAGGATGATACACCAACTTAAAGGCCAAAAAAGAAGGAAGAGAATATGCAGAAAAGAGTTAACACTGATTGACAGGTGAGTTTTGAACATTCAGTGAAAAGAAACTCCTAAGAAGTAATGGACAAAGCTACCTGGAGAGCTCATCAACAGTCACAAAAATTGACAGCCAAGAAGTGAGTTCAAAGTCACCAACACAACAATGTGTTTGTTACGGCTCCCATGGAGACAAGTGTCGGTGAAGAATAAAAACTGTGCCAGTATTCTCAACTGGCTGTCACAGCTTTTGTGTCCACAGCTAATAATAAAATTAGTTGTGTGGTTTTCGGTTTTGTGAGGTGTAAATTTGTTTGATTTACGGACTTCCTGAAGAGGGAAAACCAGAGAGGAAGTCTTGAAGAGCAAATAATCCTTAGCTATTTAGTAAAGGCAACAGTTTTGTGTTACATTAGATAAACCCATCCTGCCATTTTAATTGCAGTAATTGCACTTAACAGTGTGACATCTTCTCTGAGAGCCAAAGGGTCCTAGCTCTTCGTTACACTTCATATTTAACTCCGCCTAACCGAAAAATACGGAATTCCTTGTTGTGCTTTGCATATCTCTTCAACTGGCATAAGTTGGACTTTGTGTGCTTTTTTTCATTAAAGACTACCAGCATCTCAGCTTACAACTGAACTTGTTCTTTCCTTTTTCCTCATGCCCAATTTCTGGCTTCGTCTCAAGCTCTATCTTCCCCTCTCTACCACGTGCTTGCAGCAGTGTCCAGATGTATCATAGTGTGATGTTTTTTCAAGTGTGATTCATAAGTGCATAATCACCTCATCAGAAACAGAGGCAAATTACTGCAGAAGTATTTTCTATATGTCCTTTTTCTTTTTTTATAGGAATTAATGAAGAAATCCTCTTTTTTTTTTTTTTTTTTTTTTCTTTTTTTCTGAAGGCAAATAATACTGCCACATTTTGTCAGAGGTAGTGGTAATTGGTAATTAATACCACAGTGTTTTATATGTCCTGATAACTAGGTAAAATAAAATTACTTTCTGACAACAAGGTAAAACTTAAATGGTTCTGGCACTGACAAACTGTGAAAGGAAGGAAGAAGTCCCCTGTGAGAAGATGAGTTTATTATACAGATAAGATTTCCATAATATGGGATAGTGATTATGGGGAAAGGCTGAAACTCCATTAACTGAAACAAATTACTGTGACAAAGCCAGAGGGAGTGCTTTGCCAAACTTAGAACTCCTTTCATAATATTCAAATGTCTGTTGGTGCTCAGTTACCAGCACACGGACCTGAAAGTCAGGTTTCTGGCTCCTTTTGTACCCCACCACTGACACAGCCACAGTTTTACGCAGGAAGTGAGTCTGTTTATCTGTGTGTATGGAGAATGTACTTGTTAACTTGTCAGTGGGCCATTATGCTTTTTCCCTATAGAAGTAAGTTGTCCCTCTAATGCTGCTGTTTTTCTATGAAGTTAATCCTGATTTTCATAGAAATGTATGAAATATATATGCTCTAAGGAAACGTGGTGAACTTTGAATTCATCTGACCATCACAACATGGTATTCTGACAAGGATTCTATTTCCTGCTTTGACTAAAAAAGAAGACCAAAGAAAACTGATTCCATTTCTAGGTGTACTGCTTTGTATGTGCATTTCTTTCCAGAAGTGACTCACATATTCTGCATATATGAACACAGACAAAACCATGGTGGTTGTTCTCTGATTGCTCTGGGTGTGTATACATGTGCAATACGCTTAAAAGGTGCTTGTGGCTCTCCAATTTGTAGTATTTGTGTAAAATACAGTGAAGTAAGTTATTTAAATATAAGCCTTGTCACCTTTGTACTAATTTTTGTGTAAAAAAATAACACTGTAGTTAAGGATCTTATGTAAAAACCGTTAGACTTTGCAGTTATGGCTCTGGTAAGAACAGCAGGCAAGACTATAAGCTTTAATTTATGTTGTACTTTGGACATTTTTCAGAAACTATTTACCCATTACCTCTTAGGTCAGTGGCCTAATAATGCAACAAAGCACTTTTTGAAATTGCAGATAATTTTCAGTGCTCAGATCTCTGTGTAGTATTGATGGGGAGGAAAGCTGATTAGGATCTTGGGAATTGCACTTGATGGGAACAATCTGGAAGGAGTGAAAAATTATTAAACACACACAGCGGGAGTTGTAGGATTTACCATTGTCGTGCAGTGCTATTAATTCTCATTGCATCGTACAGCAGCTTGATTGCACACTGTGAATACTGTTTATTGGAGAACGGGTACAATTTTGCTGCAGTTGTTGTAATGTAATACTAAATGCTAATTAGGCTTCTAACAATAATTAGAACCTCTTGCTAGACTTAGAAATATAAACACTCAATTGAATTTACAGAAACAAAGGCCTTTAAGCTATGCCAGGAACAGTATCTGTAGCAGCAGTATCAACTTGGTAAAGTTGTGGGGTTTTTTGTTTGTGTAGGGGTTTTTAGTTGGATTTTTTTCCTTCCCCTGGTTTATACATTTCATTTACAGGATTGCAAACATGTATTTTAACAGTGAACATAATGATCTCATTATATTCTCAGTAAGGTTGTTTTCTTAATGAAAGGGTAGAAAAACCCAAATAAATATTAGAAGGACAACTGTAGATGAATTTGATATGAAAACCTGTGAAGACAGAGTTGTAGAAAGGCTGATATTACCAAGTGTAATGTACTATTTCTTTTAACTATTTTGCAACATGAAAAGGAAATTAAAAAAACCAAACCCATCAAAAGCTACTTCTTTCCAAGCCTCCCTCCTTAGAGTCAGACACCTTTTTTTATCGATGGGACTTTAAAACTCTATGGAATTATTTTCAAACATGACAATAAAGATGAGCTATAGTTCTGAATAATTTAGTACTTTGTAATGTAAACTTTCTTTGCGTTTTGAAGGTAAAGAGCACTCAAAAGCAAACCTGTTGCTTAATATTTTCATTGACATGCCTTCAGCATTTATACACTCTTTTTCAATTTATGGGTACCTCTTCATGCTGTAATTTACCCTCAATGCCAAGGCACGTATGAGCTTGCACAATGCAAATAATTTGTGTTGGATTTTTTCTTAAAATAAAAAATCCAATCCAAACACTGTTGATCATGCATTGCACTAAACAGTTAGTGAGTGGTTCGTATTTCATCAGAAATTATTATAATGAATGCTTTGAGTTATGGTTATTTACCTGTACAATTCTGGCCTCAGTTCAAGGTTACAAATTCTGTTCTTCAACTTTAGACCTTGTCTGTTTATAGAAATTTGAACCATAGGAAATGAGATTTTCTTAAATGTGCCTTCTTTATGACATCTTACTATCTTTTGGGTGGCCTGTGTTTTTCTTTAAGGCTTCAGCAGTCATCAGGAAAAGATTTAACTTGAGCAAGACAGATTATTCTGTTTAATTTTCCATTAGCATTTTTCCTTGCACAAGTCAATGTCACCTGCAAAGAGAATGTTTGCTGAGGTATGACACCCTGCTGATTAGCAAGTTTTACTCCCCTCAAACACTGACCACTACCTTCCCATTATGTTGTAGGTGTATTCATGCTCTGGAGGCAATTGGGGTCAATCCAGTATGGCTGACACATTATATGTTTTTCTTGTAGCATGTCACATGTAGCCCACTGTACAGACTGTGACAAACTGCTGCTGTATGACCTGGTAGTCTTGGGTCAGAGTGAGAGAAATTGGTGTTGTACAAAGATGTATGTTAATACATATATTATTTATATAGGCATTAGTGAATGCTATTGTTGTCTCAGCACAAATCAAGGTCCAGGCCATGGCCTTGGGGCTTTCAGGGGCTCACTTTATCATGTGTTGTGATTTTTTTTTTTTTTCCTTCTTCTTCTACTTATGAATAATTAAAAACTTAAATTACTTGCCGTGTTCAAAATTCATATGCTGGGGAAAATAGCTACATGAAAATTAATTTTCTGTTCTGTGAGACTGACGGGAAATCAATTAATCTTGATGTATTATTTTATGCAGAACAGGGTGCGGGAACCAGCAGAGAGAATGGCTACAGCTGTTCTTGTTGGTCGGGCCATATATTATTGTTGGCGGGTTTGACAGCTTCTGAAGGAAATGGCTGAAGGGTATCAGGCAGGTGAATCAACTGTAAAAATTTATTGGAGGATACAAACTGTTTCCAGGGGACTGATATAAAACTCACACTTGAGAACTGAAGTATTGAATGTTTTTGTGACTGAAGCAGCTTGTTGTCAATATTTATAGCTTTTTTCTTTGTTACATGTCCTATTTGTTTGATTAACTAGTCAGATGTTAGTGTCTGTTTGTAATTTATTTGTTGTGCCTTCTGTAGCATTTTTGATACATAAAGATTTACTGCTAGGTAAATAAACCAGCTCGTGCAATGCAATATGCTAAATAAAATGACAGAGCTGTTTACAGCATGTTACAAGTTTTATAACTCGCTAGGTAGATCAGTAACTTTTGTTTACCAGTGTCACTGTTAAGCTGAAACATGTCGCAGTTTATTAAGTGCTGTGGGGTAAACAGGTCTTCTTTTAGATAACTGGAGATTATAATAAATATGCACCTTAATGGTAAATCATTTGAGTCTATAAAGCCCTCCATGTAAATCTGTACATAATGCAAACATTTCCAAAATAAAATGAAATACCTTCATCCTCTTTAAAATGAGCTTTGTATTCGCCTTCCTTTCCAATGTGTCTGCACCAGGGCTTTTTTAAATAATAAAAGGAAGAGACACTAAAGTAGCCACTGACAAGCTGTGTGTTAAGTTGATTCCAATCTGGGTGTCTAGATCTGAGGTCCTAGAGCAAAGCTGAGTCTCAAACCAGCCTGTATGTTGTAATTCTCAACTGTTAGAGAAAGAGGCTGAGTCTCCCTGGCATTGCTTGGTGGGTTGGGGCAGTCTGCTCTGAATTCTCCTCAAAGTGCAGCAGGTCAAAGCTATTACTTTGTCAGAGAGTGTGGCTGCAGCACTGGAGAGTCTATAGAGTGGGATCTCTGTACAACTTGTAGGTGTGGGAAAGAGATTAGTTCCCACCTATCTCTTCCTCTCTGGTGCTCTGAAACAGAAGCGTGTAGCACGTGTAGACTTAAAATCGCACTTAGTGCAATATGTAGACTTATAATACAATGAAAACCAAGGATTTCTGCTGGAGAAAGAAATAAGAGATGACAACATTGCTAAAACCTGTAAAAAATCATACAGAGCATGACTCATATGGATTATTTCCTGTATTTCCTTTCAAAACAGAGAGACTACAGCAAGATATGGGGAGCTGAAGTGAGAAGGGAAAAAAGATTTGGATTTTTGTAGGGTTAATGCACAATTATTAATAAATTAATTTCATAATGGATAATGGGGATAATGTGTGCAATGCTGAGGTTGTTAGTGGTGGTTTCTTTCATCTGTTCTCTTTTCAAATAACTGGGGTTTTCTAAACTTCAAAATAGATTCTTTGTCTTTTAATCACTATCTCCTATGTTTATACTATTATTCAAAGATCCTTTATTTCCTTTTTCCCACGATTGATGCCCATTTAAGAATTTGTTTTGCACACTTATGGCTTAGATAGTTGTACACCCTACAGTGCTGAACCTCCACTAAAATTCAAGCCCTAGAATTACTGCATCCTGGGGTTCCATGGGGTTCTGGCCTATAGGTTTCCACTGAGGTGTCCAACCCCATAGTGAGTCTCCTTGTTTTAGAAGCCTCTGGCAAATTTAAAGCCTTGCCATATGCTATGGGTATGAAGGTGTTAGAAAAATTAAAAAATCTGAATAGATTTTTCAAGATATGGTAGTTCATTATTATAGGTTTAGCAGCACTAAGATATATCCAGGACATTAAGTAATTTTGCAAATAAATTATAAATATGACGTGAAAATTGCAAATGAAGGGGGGGAAAGTAGGAAAACAAAGTAAAAGGAAATAAGAGCTGAGAGATTCTGACCCTGTTCTGAAATTATGCTGAACTCTTAAGACCTAATTAGAAGTGTTGTTTTCCTATGTTAATGAGTGAATTAAACAAGACCCAAATATTGAGGGAAGGAAAGAAACTTTCAAAAGTTTATAAATATTCTAAAGATTAGTATTGCATGAGTTTTAACAGTTTAACTAAGGTGAACTTTACATGTCCTTCCTGAATTAAAAAGCTATAAAGAAATCTGAAGTTTAGAGTAATTGTTAATGAAAGCTGGCCAGCATGACCTCCTGAAAATATGAGCATTTGTTGGTCCAACTTTCACAGATGTTAAACATTTGGTGATGTTACTTGGGGCTGCTTGAACCACATTAAAGTCCAGCCACTAGAGTGTTGAAACAGTTGGGCGCTATAATAAAATATACATAAAAAGAAATTGTGAGACATTAGGTGTTGTTTGGTGATGACATTTAGGAAATTACAATTTTTCCATACATCGTATTCACATCTACATTAGTTGTTTAGGTATTTAAAGTAAAAGCAGTATATATATCGTTGGTAATTGCTACTACAGTTCTGGCAGGTGCACATAATCTAACAATATGTCAAATATGACAAATTATTGTTGAGTTACAATATAGCCTTAATAAGAGCACATCTGTTCCCACTATACAGTATAGTGGATGCCTGATTTAAAGAGTTTACTTACTGATATTGTATTGTTGTTTAAATATTTAACAGGATCTTAGACATGAATCGTAAAAAATACACAGTAGTGTATAAAAATGAAGAATCTTACTTGCAGTGATGTTTTTGCTGCTGTTAAATCTATTAATCCCATCAGGAAAGGTTCCTTCATTCCTTAAATTGTCATCTGCACATGCACATATCATGTGTGTCCATGCAGAGAAAGAGTTAGGAACAAAACCCAACTTATCACAGAAACACTGACACACTCAGTGTAAAACATGGCACTGTTAAACAATGTATAGCAGTGCTTGGGCTCAACAGTGGAAATTACTGTGCTGTTTCAACCTTAAGGCAAATATAAATAAGTGGAGCATACGCTTTTGTTGGAAATGGTTAGAAGCACAGAAACATTGGTTCTGGAGCTGCTGCTTAGGATCCCAAGAACAATTTAATTTTATTCTAGTATTTAACTTTTTTTTTCCCTCAGTATTTACCTGTTGGTCTGGAAAGTGGGAAATTGTATGATGCTATTACTTAAACCAGGATGATTGATAGTTGCTTTTTCTAGTTTTGATATAGTTTTATCTATCTTTTCTGGGTGTAGCCATACTGCACGGTGTTAAGTGCTGCAAAGAAGCCAGAGTTTGCTCAGGTGACAAAGCTGCCTTGTTGTGATACTGGGAGGATTTCCATTGCTTTATAATTCTTCAACAGAATGGAGCAGTATGAGCATTGTTTTTTGCTTTGCTTGTCAAAGGGGAAGGATAAACTTTGTTTTCTGCATGCTCTTTAGAGGAGATGTAACATATCAGTGGTTATGATAAAAATAAATGGATTTGACTGGTATCTTTTACCACTTCTGTTATAACTGTTCTAAAGGAGTCAAATTTTCCCTAGTCCTAAACCTAATTTGACATTAGTGTTCCTCAGTTATATAATATTTTACCATAGAGCATTGAACCAATTTAAGTAGCAGCTGCGAAGGTGGAATATCCTGTATAAACACAATTATCTTGGGAAAGTTCTCATTCTGTCTTTTGCAGAGGTAACAGGTTTCTATTTAGGAAGAACAGGTCTGGTTTGTCCACTTACTCTTGTCCAGCCCTCCACCATCCTTTTATCAAGGATATTAGGGCATACATCCCTCTGCATATCTATTTATTGATCTGTTGTTCATGAATTTGTTGAATTCCAGTCTGTATTTGCTGGTACCATCTACATTCTGGAGCAGAAAGCTCCAGAAAGTCCCTAGTCAATTTTTAAAGAGTACTTAATTCATTTTCAATTAATCTCTTACCAGTTTCACCGAATATCCCAAAGTTCCAGTACTGTGGGATGTGCTGAATAACAGTTCTGCCTTCAGCTTATTTGGGCAACCTAAAAATGTGGTTGGCTGATACATGGGGAACAAGGGCTATTTGCATAGCACTGACAAATTTACATTTCTCTCCTCTGTGTTTTCTCCCTTACACACTTGCTCTGGTGCACTGTTTCCCATTTTACTTATAAACTCCAGCTGTATGGAAATAATGCTACTCTTAAAGATGTTCATCTTTAGAAGGCATTAAAAAATATACATGGGAGATGACAGTCAGAAATGAAATGCAACCCATGCTAAGGAACCTAGAAAACCCATTGATAAATTGCAGTTGTTTTAAAATGCTAGACCGAGCTTATTTGAGTGTATAGGCTGTAAAGAATAATCATGTTTCTTCAGCTGCTTCTTAAATGTGTTTGGTTTTTTTTTTTTTTTTTTAGTTTTATTTTTTCTGGAAGTTTGAGATGAGGCATAGTGTTCTGTGTTAGTGCTGTGAGCCCTGTCCTGCCTGTTCCTTGCCTGGCTTGTCCCATTGCGTGGGATAGATGTGCGCTAAATGTTGCTTGAAAGGAAATTTGCAGGGATGCTTCGGATTTGTGAGGGAAAAACATCTTCACTGTGTGGTTGCTCCTTTCAGCCTTGGAGATCGAGTCAGATCTAATGCATGTGACAAACAAGGTTTGTGTTCTCAGCTCAGGCTTGCTGCACTTATTTCATAGAATTGCAGAAATTGCTGAGTTGGAAGGGACCCATCAGTGTTGTCAAGTCCAACTCCTGGCCATACATAGGACACCCCAACAATCACATCATGGGCCTGAAAGTATGTTGAACATACTTGTCTAACATAAGTATGTGTTCCTGCCAGGAGATGGAATTTAGATTCATAAGAAAATAGTTTCTTTTGCACTTCGACACAAGCAGAAAATGGTCGATTTATATTTTTTTCTATGAAATTTCTAATTTATTATTTTTCTTAATTTAAGATAAAAAGTACTTTTGGTTGTTTTTAGTGAGTTTTTAAATTATGTTGACGGGAAAATCACTTGGGGCATTAGTAGCTGCCAAAATCAACTGTTTTTTTTTAGTTATGTAATTGTCAAATGTTGAAGGGTTTAAATGACAGATAAGATATACTTCCAATAATTATTTTAAGTATTTTAGAAATCACTAAGGAAAAGATGGTTTTGCTTGCTACTGCTACTGATTTATAACTTTTGTAATTTCTTGAGAAATAGTAGTATTTCAAAAATTCACTTATGAAATGTGGTTGTTAATTACTTGAAGAATATTATCACTTTTTTTTCATGTTTCTCTTAAGATTTTCATTGAACATAAACACTACTTGCTTCTCTTGAGCACAGTAGCTCATAACTATGTGTCCTTCATGCTTTATTATGCAATTTAGTTTTTAATATTTTTCATTTATTAGGAATAAAATAACTTCAGAAAAAATAATTTAGAGGTTGAAATCGCTATTAAGATGAAAATTTTAGGTAATTAAAGTTAATTTTCAGGAGTTTTAAGATGGATTTAATTATGGCATTACTTTTCTCAATTTTGAATGCTTGAAGGAAGTTCTTCTGTTTTCTCCAAAGCTTTACAACCTTCAGAATTGCTTGAAAAGATGTACTTGTTGTTTGGTAACTTTTTTTTTGGAATCACCTTACAGAAAGTTTCCATGTGAGAGATCAACTAATATGTTCTGTAACTGTTCAGTAGAATTTTTCACAAGATAATATACCCATTTGCTTATTCTTTCAGAGTTAATAATTTTTAAGATTAAATATATACATTTAGAGCAGTGCTTCAGTGGTTTAATGAAATATCTGCTTTGTATGTTATTCTATGCTTTTATCAGATATACTTCACTCTTTTAAACTTCTTTTAAGCTTTCTTGGCGACTAGGAGGCAATCTGACCTTTCTGGTCAGATTAATATTCCTAAACATATAAGCATAAATTTTATGAGGAAAATCACATTAAAATTTACTGATAACCTTGTATGAAAACCAGAAGAATAAATAGGAATAGACCCGAACACATGTCAAATAAAATTAAGCAAAAATAAATTATAGTTGATTTGTGATGATTATTTTTCTTACTTTAACTGCAAGTTAATATAAGCAGCTAAAGACTCTCCTATTAGTCATTGATTTGAATTGAAACAACATTTTTTATAACTACTTTGAGTTTTGTAATACTTAATTTTTCAAGAAAAAACTGTCTAATCTCAGTGTTTATTCATGCTAAATACATAATTTAAAAATTATTCTATATCCTACTAGATTTGAGGAGTTATTGGACATGATAATTACTTCTATCTAGGATAGTAGTTTATTTTACAAAAGTCAAGAAACATGAAACAAAAGTTAGGCCTTAACTACCTTAATTATAATAAAATGAAGATTTTTTTTTTATTATTTTTTGAGTCTGAGTGAGACTAATATCCTAAAATATTAGTAAATAAATCCTCTGTTTTTTGAGACATTGCAAGTGTAGTTTTAATAGTATTGCCTAGACATATGATGTGTGTTTGACAGTTTATTTTTATAAGGATTGTCCTAGTAGTGATAAAACCTGTGCATTATTGACATGGAAAAATAATACAGTAAAGCAGTTTAATGGTCTCCTCATTCCTGGTTCCATGACACCTCACTGCATCACCTGCATGAAGATTGAAATACTTGAGAGACCAGCAGACATGGCTAGCAGATACAGGAAACCTGAACTTGGGTGCCTTATATTTGGGAAATGTGACTTTTCTTTAAGTTACAGTATTAAAAGATGATGCTGTGTGGGAACATTATTATATTTTTTTGAAAAGCAACATTAATTATAACACCCATAGGTATCAATCCAAAACATTAAACAAATTCCTGAGTTCATGCTTTAAAAAGAACATATTTTCTATTTTTCCTGTAAAAGTTGGATATGAGGAGAAGTTCTTGGTATTTGTTTCATTTCCAAACATGTAATGGAAGTTGTATTTGAACAAATAGTAAGCTTAAGTGCTTTTTCATCTGAAACATTGAATGTGTTCACTTTCAACCTAACTGCATAGAACAGCTATTTTATATTTTTATGGGCTTTGTTGGTTTCGCTTGTCACAGTTACTGGTATTAGTTCAGTAGTAAATAATGACTTCTCTTTATTAAGAGAGACAGATGACTTATTACATGTCATGAGCAATCCACAATCTTTTTAAAGTCATATTTTTAATGCAAGCATTCCCTTTGATATTTTTTCTTTTCTTTTTGCTTTGTGTGTCCAATGAGATAGACTTCTCATAGAGCAAAGTCTTGTAGATTAGCTCATTCATCAGCTGTGATTTGACACTGACAACTCAGTTTGGTTTTTTTTCGTTCTCTCTATAACTGTTTTGACCAACTTGAGTGCAAGCCCACCTACACCCACGGTGACTATTAGATACATGCAAAGATGTGTTATTAAAGTCATTGCTCCTTGTGTTGCAAGTGGTGCTGCAAGTGTGGTGTTTCTGAATGGTTCTCAGTAAAGAAAAGGTCGAACACCACAGTCCTTGGTGATGTCTTAGTACTCTCATTAGCCTCCTTCTGTTTCAAAGCATGCAGACCAGCACTGCCCATACTGGGTTTGCATCCAGATGGTGACTCCAGTCCTTACTCTGAGCTGTTTCACAGCAGAAGGTTGCTCCTGGAGATGCAATTAGAAAAAACTCCCTCCAAAAGAACAAAGCAAACCAGCAGGAATATACAACATGTACATCAATAAGAGAAACGTTGTCATTTCCTGACAACTTTGTTGCTGCCTTTCAGCTCTTTTATGTCAGTATTAAAAACAAAGGAAATATGTTACCATCCACATTATGGTACCTCCGTAGTTCATAGCATTAGTAATTGAATGTATAACAATCCATTATACCAACTGGCTACAGAGTCCAGTAAATTACATGATCAATAATGCACGTACTGCTTATCTATAATACCTTTTAACAGCTTCTAATAATTTATTAATGCTTTATCTAATATATCCAACATTTTGTCTTTTTTACACTAATAAAAAAAGTGATATTGATGATTTTGCATCTTCGTCTGTACTCTCGGGTTTAGGAGTTCATATAACTGAAAGTATTGCTTTATGCTAACCAAAATAGGACTCTTAAAGCTTTCAGGGAGATTTTGGTTTTCGTCTCTTTGTAAAATGGTCATTCTCAAAATATGTCTCTATCTGATCATCTAAACCATTGTTGATACTTAAACTGTGTTTGCATATTTCTAATCTCTACTGTAGCATTTGTGTTTTCCCTAGATAAAAGAATGCAAACCCTTGCCATGCATATTGGTTTTGAATACAGGTAGATCTTGATATGCCTCACAAGGCTACTCAGACAAGATGGATGGTGATACAGAAAATAATATGATCAAGGAATTCTGCAAAGGGGCTCTCATTTTGTATATTATGGCCTGCTATGGCAACCTGCTGCTCTGCATTAAGAGTTTTATAATTATAATCAATTACAACTAGACTTGAGGTTAAATACTAGCATGAAAATTATTGAAAGTTATGGTATATTGTTTATCTAGTTCATCAAGTTGAACAACAACAGGTTAGGAGAGCCTGCAAAGCTTGCTTTTTTATTTTCTGCAGTATTATCAGCTGGCTTGATAAAAGGTCCTGTTACACTTTTCATTTATTTGTATGTAATTTTCTTTGATAAATCAATGTTTTCTGATGGCTAATTTGCCTATTCAAAGTGGGGGGGAAAGCTATCTGAATTAATATACACGCCTAAAATGCATGCGTATTGTGCTATATTATCCCCGACCCTCTCTTCAGAGTTCTGGAAAGGAAGTGAGCAATGGCACATTTTAGCTTTTCCTCATGGTTAGTTGTGCTCTGAGTACCAATACTGTGTTCTTATGTAATATGTGAAACTGTATCTCTTTGCAGTTAGTTATAGTTGCATCAGGAGGGGTTTAAATGTTTTTCTATGAGTCAAAAGCAAAATTATTTTTGTAAGAAGTCCATTTAAAGCAATATTCTGTTTATGTGTTTATCTTCCTTCTTGGATAGCTGTTTAGTCTAATGATACGTTTTTCTAGTTTTCTATATGTAAAATACTTCAAGTTCTCCTCCTAGAGTGTGATCCTCTTTTCTTGCATTTTAATGCCTTAGGCAGTGCCTCCTGAATCAGTGGAGTTACACGTTTTGTGTCTTTTTAAAGCCTTGGAATTCTCTCATTCTGTGAAATGACACATTCCCCTGAGGATGAACTTTTAAAAGACTGCTGCCGTTCTTACAGAAGGGAACACATATGGCCTTTAGTCCTGCTGTGCGTCCATGTCCAGTCCAGTCCCCTCGTGATCATGGAGCTGCAGTGTCTGGAGATCTCCCAGCACCTTAGTTCATTGCTATTCTGTTGCATCTTTCCCAAAGATCTGTTTTTGCAGCACCAATGGCAGAATATTTGCCCAGATCATGTCTTATATACTATATATGAAATGAGCAGAAATGTATAAAAAAAATGAGGATGGTCTGTTTCTGTGAGAACTGAAAAGTAGATTCTGTACTGGGTTCAAGAGTAGCGTATTAAGTTGGATACTATAGTTACATACTTGATTGCAGATGGTGATTTCTGCAGCTGCTAAAGTTTAATTTTAAGCGTCTCTATTACTGCCTCACTAACAGCTACTGGCTTTTTGATCCATGTTGGTTTGAAGAAACATTTGAGATAAAATCAGTATGCCGTCATATATTGTTATCTTTAGTTGGCGTCGAGGCTGAAACATTAGCATGATTTTTTTGAGGTATGACTTCTTTTAACTTCTGATATATTTATATTTTATTTTTAAATGAACTTCAGCTTCTTAAATTAATTCCAAAGCCAAATGCCATCAAGTCTCATCACCAGTCACTTATATTCCTAATTAACTTATACTCCACAGACCCATTTCTTTGCTTATATTTCTTTCAAGTTTCTGTAATGTGCTGTGAGTTACACTGGAAGGAACAATAAGATTTAAAGGAAGAATTAATTTAGGAAGTTGGGAATAGAACAGATAAGGGAAAATGAGAAAAAGCAGCTTAGTATTTTGTCTTGTAAATGGCCTTGCTCTGGTAGACCAAAGAACCCATTTATTCAAAGAAAGGAGGAGTGTTAATGAAATAGATCATGAGCATAGCTATTACGGTAATGAATTTTAACACTCACTTTGTTATATGATATTTTATTTATGAGCTTCCTGATTATTCAGATAAAGACAAGAAGTTTATAGCACTAGATTATGTCTTGTTTTCATAAACATATTCAGTAGTTTAATAAAAATAATTTATTTTTTCTCCTTAAAAATCAGCAAAATTTATGAGAGATTATCTTAGGGTTAATGAAGTCTAACATTAAGGAAATATTACCCTATAATATTGGAGCCTTCAGTGCTAGAGTTGTAATTGCTTAATGCTTTTTTCTACAGGCTATTTTTATATAGTACATGCTTTGTGCCATTAATCCTATTTTAACACGTTACTCTTAAGCCAATTCATTGGAAAATATATATCAATGTTTAGATTTTTCAGTCACTGCCTTCATTAGAAGATGTAATACCATTTTGATAAAAGAATTTTATAAGAAGTGCAGTATGTGTATTTTAAAGGGTGCTATTATATTGGGATATATTGGGAGGTTACTATCCTGTCTTGAAAAATATTGGAATATCTAGGAACCCCTGTACTTAAATTTCTTTGAGATCCTGTCAGTAATCACTTACAAATATAATCTACAGGGGAAAAAATTCCCAAGCATAAATAAAGTCTCACAGACACTAGTGTGTGAGTCTTGTTAATTAGCAACATAGTATTTATCTAATTGGCATCTTTAAAATGTAAGATTGAAAGCATATGCAAGAAAGAGCACCCCACAGACACATTTTTTAAAACAACTCAACTAAGGAAAAAGTGCAACGTATTTTTAATTTCATATATTAAAAATAGTTCTTACAGACAGTCGAACCATTGTGAAGAGAGTTAATATTTTAAGATATTAGTGCTTTTTCTATGTAAAAATATTTTTTAAATTGTATGAAAAAACCAGAATATGCAGCGTACTGACTAATCCTACTGTATTGGTTAGAATGGGAGAATTGTTTGTAGAGCTGTATCAGTACAGCATTACATGAATTGCAGTTATTATATATGACTCAGAGCAATAATTTGGGGTGATCTGAGCAGATAGTTCATCCTCTGGTTTTTAAAGAGAGACATTTTTCAGCCTATGAATATGACAAACTGGGTATTTTAAAATTTGAATTAGTTATGAAGGTAAATATTAAGTTAGTGTATTTTAATAAATTACATCAGTGTCCACCAAATAGCAATTTAATTTGCTCTGTCTGGTAACCTTGCTCTTTCATGCCTTGTGTGGCATGTTAGGGAGAAGGTACACAAAGGAATAGCGGAAAGTTGGGAAGCAACTGGCAGGTAGGTTTGCATTTTTTCAGGTTAATTCACTTGATGAAAAGCTGCTGTATGTGATGTGTCATATATCAAAGGCAGGGCATCAGTAATCTTTGCTCAAGGGCACGGGTAACAGACAGAAAGACATGTGAATGAGATGGAAAAAAGCAACTCATCCTTTTCTGCTAACACCACGAAGGAGATAAAGGAAGATTTATGAGTCATCTTGGACCACATACCAGCAAGAAGCATACAGTATTTTTCACATGTTCTAAAAATTGGTGGTAGAAAGTAATCAGACTGTCGCTATGTCCATCAGGTACTTTATGAAGAAATTGGGTCCTTTGGGCTTTTGATTGCATAGTCAGCTTTTTCTTTATGCTGCAGTAGTTGCATTGTTTTCTTTTCTGAAGCAAGTAATTTGTAAGTAAAAGAATGCAACCTGTGTGATTAAATGCTTTTAGTTGTTAACATTACTAATGTCAACCAAAATAATAACAAGCTGACCATCTGCCATAGGCTGATGCTTTGCTTTAGCTTCAGACCTATTTCGTAGAATCATACTAGAAATATATCAGGGGGCTTTCCCAAAGTACAAAAAATACATCCAAAAGTAATTATAGCTAATAGGAGGAAAATATTTTTATACTGAGGAAGTTGGAAAGTGATCTAATGCCTTCATATAGGGCTGACTATTGATGTGGTGTTTTGTTAATTAATATATTATAAAAAAGAAAATGGGCAAAACAGCACGGCTGGAAAAGTTTAATTTATTTCTATTATTTTACAACAATGGATACCAATGCGATATTTAATACTTGACCATCAGAACCATGTGTCTGTCATTAGGATTTGATAGCTAAAAATACGATCTTATTAAAACTGATAGGTAACTCTTTCCTGAGTACTGATCCTATGCATTACACAGGCCTGAGTCAATCAACTGGACTATTTTTGCAGAGGAGCAAAGGGGCAGTGACATTAAACTGACAAGCTAACACTTTGCATATGCAGACTTTAAAATGCAGGATTTGCATTCAGCTTTCAATTAAGCAGTATTTTTTGAATATTTCACTTTTGCCTAATGACTTTTCTATATTCCTGTGTTGTTTATTTTCCATTTCTGATTGATGAATTTGTCATTTCTGCGTAGCTATTAGCATTCTTTTCATTATTCACATAGCTCACATTTGAGCTTGAAGTAACTCGTATCGTTTCAGCTATTTATCTACTTACCATGGTTTGGCTGAGTGCTGTGGACCCCTGTAGAAGCTGTTCCCTCTGGTAGAGCTCACCCCCTGCCCTCCCCCCTCTGCACTGGATGCTCCTTGGGGTGCCCACAGGCTTTGCTGTCTCCCTGCCCTGTACCTCGTTGGAGGGAGCTGAGCTGAGTTTGGAGCCTTACAATGGACAACCTTTTGCAGCACTTTCTGTGGTCTAGCAACTGACCTCTGGGACCAATGCCAGCCCTTTCTGCTCTCCTGCAGTTTGAACACAACCTTCCCAGAACTGCAGCTGTTCTTGATGCTCTGGGTCAATAGTTTAGCTCCTCAGAGGTAGATGTTAATAGAAACAAGCAGACAAACTTTGCACGTTACTGTAAAACATGATTATTCCCTAATTAGTGATGTTGGAGATGTGTTTTCTAGACAAAATTATATAGTCAACACAGACTTACATGCTTCAATCTGTTAAATACTAATTTGGGCTCAGAAAAGTGACTTCTGGCAAACTGGAATTCTGATGATGGTTTTCTTTCAGCTTCTTGAGTCAGCTTTTTGTTTTGGTCTGGTCCCATAGACATGATGGTCAATTCTGACAAAAAGCTCTTCTATGTTTTGGGGTTGTTTTCTCTTTTTCAAAATGAACAAAACCCCTTTAATTTTGTCTTTTTCAAATCTCATCACTTTGTTTGGCTGGTGAGGTGAAGGGAGTATTTCCACTGTGCTCTTTCATGGCATTGTGGGAAAGGAGGTGGGTCTAGATTTTATCCAGCTCCACCCATCTTTCTTGTCATCCCTTGTCTATCACAACTTCTTGGTCTGTTGGAGACTCTGTATCAGGTATATATAAGGCAATGGAAAATTAATTAGAACAACTGTTCCTGAACAGTTCAGAAGAAGGGTTTCATATGAACAAACTTGCAGTACAGAAGTATAACAAACAACAGCCAATGCACTTTCATAGTTAAAGGTATTTGACTGGTAATCATGTATTTGAGATTCTCCTTGTTGCTCTCCAACTGACTAATGTTATTGTGACTATTCTGCAAAGCACTTCAGTTCTATGTGCCCTGATAGCTATGGAATGGGGAACTCTGATTCTTAATAATCAATAATATCTCTGGAGACTTGAGTATAAACAATTTGTCAACTTCAGGTTCTGAATTTGTGAGTGATATTTACTAACAGTTAAGAGACTGAGATATCTTCCTTATGGTCTTTGAAAGATGCTTCATCAAAGTATGTTTAAGACTTCACCAGGTTATTTAGCATTTGCTTCTTTCTGGAGACTCTGAGTTGCCTATTATGATCAATTACAACTTTTTTTTTTCTTTAGAAATCTCTTCAGAATCCAAAGCTTTAAGAATTTGCTAACCCTTAATTATGTAACTATTATTTTAGTTCATTGTTTTGAATTACTAGTAGTCTGGTGTATCATAATGGCAAAACAGATGTTTTAAAGGCCATCTCATACCAGATTTCCTGAGAGCTTCTTGCTAGTGAGAAACTAAGTGCCAGAAAGAGCTCCACTCAGTTTGTCGAGTTATTCTCTGGTTAGAGAATCTTTTTCTCTTTTCTCACCTTTTCTCATATTTTTGTTTTTTTCTATGGCCATTTGAGAGTGTGGATGTATCTGAAATATTATCTGCTTTAATTCCATAGCTGTGGATCAATCAAAGTTCAATAATACCTCAAATTTAGATTTTTGTTTTTAAAACTGAGGCCTCTGAGCAGAGGACGTGGATCTCAGCACAGCTTTTATACGTGGAATAACTTATTTGCTGGAAGCCCAGACAGGTCTATGTTTTCTTCTTAAAGGTTCAGTAAAAAAGATGAGAAAATAATTATTTAATCAATGTAAGCTAGGTTTTGTTTAGTGACTGAAGGCTGATGAAGGAACATGTAATTTTTGATTATTCATCATAACTCAGTAGTGGCTAAAACAAACTCAAGAGTCCTTTTTAGCTCGATAAACTGAAGGAGGGAGATTATTCTCTTTCTGGGATCACCGTATATGTGGGCTTATATATGTGCAGTGTAGCATAGCAGTGGTTTTCTGCATACTGGAGCAGCTAGTTGGTGGTCAGATGATCCTTCTTGTGATGTTGAAGAGGTGCAGAAGAGCTGTGTTGTAAATGCCATTTTTATGACAGGGAGTTATGAGATGGGAGAATGTGATGGAATGAATGTGGAGAAAGAAGCTAGTTCTGGCTTTGAACTGATTCAGTGGCTAAGTATATTTGTGGGTAAGTGTATGAGGTATTTCCCAAATTCTCTGATTCCTTACAATAAATCTGAATGTCCAGAGCTGTAAAATGAAGAGGAATATGCACTTTTTTTTGTAAGTCAGTAGGAGAGGTCTATGAAATGACATTTGTGTCTCTGCATGCCAAGTCACTTGTTGTTTGAGGAATATTCCCTGATTCTACCTGGAATGTAGCTCAGAGCTGCTGTAGATTGGGCTCTAAATTTGTCTGCTGCACCACCTTGTGTGGTAGAGCAGTATCTTGTCAGACAGTACAAGCTAAGCAAGACTGGGCTTGATGAGCCCAGTGAAGGGAAAGCCTGTGTTTCTGAAGGAAGTTGCCCTAGTGATTTGGTAGGTGAGCTCTTCTCTTAGAAGTGTGTTTTGGTGGTCACTGGAGGACTGTTGTCTTTCATGTGCTGTCTCTTAACCCATATGCTGACTAATCATTTTTAGAATATGACACTCTTCAAAAACACTATCAAAAACCGTATACATATTTTGATTAAACACCTGAGCAAATACATAAATCATACCTACTTAAGCAGATTCTGTACAGTCAGTTTTAATTTCCTTAGTCTCCCATTTCATTCCCTGTTGTGCTACTATACTATTACATACATTCTACCAGTTTTAGTGTTGTTGCACCTTTTAATAGCAGATGAAATTTTTCCACTCCTTTTGAAATAAGTAATGTATTTTGAGATACTATAGAGTGGAAGAAGTTGAGTAAACATAACCAAGATGCAGTTTTGCAATTGAGTACGTTTATCTTACTGATGAGAAATTTTAGAATACTGGCAGATTAGTGCTCCTCCATTAGTAAAGATTTACTGTTTTCTGACCTTCATGGTTTTTTTATAAATTGAACAGTTTTGAGGAAAAGAACTATAACATATTATTTTTGGTAGAATAACCTGCAATTTTAAATATGTTTCTGAAGGCAGTGAGGGATTACTGCAGCATAAAGCATCTCATTATAAAGATTTTCCACAAATATACTGGATTTCTCACTGGAAATGGATATAGTGGTTTCATTTGGTTTTGTAGGCAGCAAATTTTGAAAAAAAGGAACTGAATACGTTTGATACAGTCGAATTTTTAGGACACCTTTGTAAGTTACAGATTTGTAAAGAAGTGAGAAAAATCTCTTAATTGCAACAAGGTTCCCAATGCATAAAAGGACTATCTGGCAGAGAAAATTGACAGTGTGTTGGTGATCAGATGTAACAGCTGGAACACTTCTGTTCAAAGTACTTTAGGAGTAATAAACCTAATAATTTATCCACAAACTGCTGTGATAGCTATAACTCTGCTTTGATAAAAATCTCTCTTCTTAATACTTATATATGCTTATATATGTGTCTATTTTGACCTAGCATTCTTACAAATATGAAAGAGGTTAATACTCTTTTTTATACACATTACAAGCTTTCTGTGTCAAAATATTTTCTCCAAGGTTTAGGATAATTAGTGTTTTATTATGATACTGAGAATTGCTTTATGAAGTGCTGTTTATTGCTAGTTCATTTCACTGTTAATTTTCTGTCTTTCAATCCATATCACTTACTGTGTGACTTGGTATGGTACATCTTGGAAAAGGCTAAGAGTCCTTCTGAATCTGAGAAGTTCCTCTACTTTCAATAGCAATATTTTCCTTGTTCAGATAGGTGCAAACTTTTAACCAGAAACATCTTGTATAATGATGCATGCAAATAAATACTTTTATTTATTCATAAGCTCATAGCCACAGTAAATGTTAAAATTTACTTGACTTGATATAAATGGGATAAGCAAAATGCAGGGGGGGTGTGGAAAACCAGAATATAACCCGGAGTCTACATTGCTGTGATTTTTATAAGACTGGGGGTTAATCTTCAAAAGAGAATGGGAACAGTATCATAATTATATCAGACTGTTCCTTACAGACCCCTATTGGTTTCAGGGCAAACACAACAGAAGATGACTAAGATAGGTTTAGGTTTTCTTGTGGTTTTGTTTGGTTTTTACTTTTTTTTTCGTAACCAAAGTGAAAAGCAAGATACTTTTCCTGATAATAGAAAATTCTATGCAACCTGAGCTAGTTGAGGATGTCCCTGCTTCCAACCCAAATAATTCTGTGATTCTATAATATGTCTAAAGGCTGTGTTGCAGAGAAGACTTGTTCTTAATGTCATCTGTCCTCATTGAGATGGTCAGTGGAGTCTTCAATATAATTCAGCATTCACCTGTCTCCCAGTTCCTGACACAAAAATGGCATCTGCACTGCAGCCCTTCTGCAGTGTTATTATTACCCTGCATTTACATTCAAAAGACTCCAGAATATTTATGTTTATTTGCCTTACTTTTGATTATTTACTTGTTATTTACCTTTCAAACAACTGTCAGGTCAGGATTGAATATGAGACTATGGTATGTTTCAAATTGCAGTACACAGGACTCATTTAAAAAGATGAGAAATAGAATATGTTATAGAATGAATAATAAAGGGTGATGAACAGCAAATATCCACCCTTCTTTTTCAATTCTTTCTATTTGAAAGCAGTAGCAAAGAAAGAAAATGGCAAATGGTGTTTCAAGACATTTATGCTGGTGTGTTAATTTGGCATCAGTGTTTCATTGTCTCTGGCTGTTGATTCCTGTCTTCTCTGTTGGATTTCTTCTCAGTCTGCTTGGTATGGCCCATGAGATGCCCACACTGGCAACAATGCAGGGAAAAAGAATGGACTTATCAGGGATGTGTGGAGACTAATAAGACTGAAAGAAACTCCCCTTTTTGGCTGAAAAATGGAGTGGAGTATTCTGCATCAGTCTCTTTGGACCTGAAGAAAACTCTTATTGCAGTGTTTTCTGTGCAGATGTTTTCTGTGTCGTATGAAGCATGCGTAATTTTCAGTGTCCTAAGTATCTTCTATGAGTCTTGATTTCCATGAAGAACTTTGGTGCTTGAGTAAAATAGTAGTTTCAGCATTGAATGATACGGTTGGGTTTTGAGGCACTTGAAATACGTCTCAACTACAAAGGCTACAAAGTCCCACTTGTAGAACAAACAAATGAGTGTTCAGATGCAGTACCACCTATATTTGTCATTTAACATGATTCTGAAATCAGCTGTGTCTTTCACTGTCTGAGGTCAAAGCAAAAGAGGAGTAGATTAAAGACACAAAACAATATCTCACATAGTTAATCAATGAAAAAAAAATGTGATCACTGAAAATATGTTGTATCTGCTTTGCAGAATGGACATTTGTTGGCTAGTGGTTTTTATGAGCTGGTGTAATTAATTTCCAAATAGAACCACTTCTCTACTGTTTGTTCCCAAGAAGTTGAACTTAATGTATGTGTTGTCAGAAAAGAATAGAGCCATTGTAACCTATTTGTTAAAAAGTAGTACTTAGGACATGTTACTATGACCTTCACTTCACTATAAACGTTTATCTCCAATTGTTTGTGTATAGTACTTTTGAATGACTTCAGGTTTGGACTTCCAAAGTTTACTTTAAGTCCGTGATACTCTTCAGGACAGAGAATCTCTGTTTTCATCTATTTCAGCTCTACATGCTGAAGAGAAACAAACTGGTTTGTTATGAGTATTAATGTTTGGATACTCTTTTCTGTGGTTTTGACTGTTATGTCTATATCCATGTTGGTTACTTATATCACTGCACAGAAGCATATGCTTAGCAGAATGCAGACTTAAGATTTAGTTTAGCTTTTTCCCCTATATTTTCAGGGTTGTTTTTCTTTGATGTGTTAATATATCAGTCTGTAGTGATTGCGTTTTTGGGAAAAACACTACTGTAAATTATGTAGATTGGAAAGATTATTTAATGCTGTGAGAGTATTGGAACAATCTCGAGTTTTCATCAGTTAAAGTTTTGCCCAAGTAAGAGTCTTACTTGTCAGTGATTAACTAGATTGTCTAGATTAGTCACATGATGTACAGTATGTAAGTACATGTGTCATATATATGAATTAAGTGTCAAACAGTATATATGATGATATTTTACTGATTATGCAAATACAGTAAATGTAGATTTGATTTTCTTCTCTTGATCTTTATTTGGAGATGACATCTACAAAGTATTGCTTACATTTTCCTGTATGGAAACCTAAATCTTCTGGTAAAGGGCAGGACTCATTAAGCTTTATTTACTGAGTTATATAGAAGTTGATTTCTTTGTCTGTAGATCTCTTATGGAAAAAAAAATCTGAGCTGCTCTTTTTAGACCTCTCAAGGAAATAGTTTTAAATGTAAATGGTTGATCTTGAAGTGCATTATAAGTCAGTATTGTTCAACATGGCAGTTCACTGATGGTAGTATTTAATTATGTCCATGCTGTCAACCTCTGCAGTCCTTATTGCTTTGTTGTAGATCAGATACAAAAGTATGAAGTTTTCAAAGCTGTAGAGATGAAAGAGTAAACATATTCAAACAGTTAATTCAAATATGCTTGAGCAAAAAAAAAGATGCTACTCTAGAGCATGTGGAGAAACCAGTGAAAACCTGAAACCACTTTTTTCTTCTGATTACAGTGACAGCCTTAGAGTTCAATCACAGATTAATCTTTATTTAAAATGGAAAAATGCCAGAGAATGCATATGATCAAGTAGTTTATTAAATAAATAATAGTAGTTTATTAAATAATGGTAAATAAACACAGATTTACAGGCCTGAACTCTATTAGATACATGAAAAAAACCATAATTTTTTCATAAGTGATTGCACATGAAGTTTAAGAAACTACAGTACAAGGCTTAGCTTCTTCTTGTATTCATTCCAGGACATACCCCTTTACCTACTGTTGAACAAAAGGTGCTGGACTAGAGAGACATTTGTGCTGACTCAATAAAGCTGTTCTAAGACTTCCAAACTCTCACAGTTGTTAACACTAGGTTTTTTTCTCTATAGATTGTTTGATCGTAATATTAGATTGTTCCTGATAGTTAGAACGAATTTTTAAAAATCACAAAATGGCTAATAGTCCATCTAGAAATTAATAAGTGTGCTAGTTTTGTTCTTTTCCACAACCACAGAACCGTTTCCACAACCATGAAGTTTACTGACTTGGTAAATGACTAAAACTGAAATGTTAATTGAGTTAGCATCTTGATTATATTACAGATATGCTGTAAATATATACCCACCTCCACCTTTGACAGACATCAGAAGAAGAGGGTGGCACTTCTGTCCTTCCTCCTGTTGTCTCTTTCCTTTCTGTTGTACAGAGAGTCAAATGAGAGTGTCTTCCTACCCCTGTAATGCTGTTTGCCCTCTGGATTTGCAAGGCTTCCTTGTTTTTTCTCCTGGTAGGCATAGCTTCTGTGTCTGTGTTACTGATCTTGTGCTTTGGGTTTCAGAAATGAGAAGAAAGCTGGGAAACAAATTATTTGGGCGGTAGGAAAAGCAAAGATTGCTACTTCAAACCCTTCTTTTCTTCAACATTAATGTTGGCTCTCTGTACCTCTCTTGCCTTGCTAACTTGAGTGGTATGTTTTTGTGAAGTTATGTGACAGAGGTTAGCTACCTCATTAGAAAACTTCAAAAGAGAGTTTGTTGCTGTGAACAATCTTTTTTTGGATGGCTTACTATGGCTACCTAATACAATCATAAACAGAAGTTCTGTAATACACCAGAAGAGTAAACTGAGTTTTACTATCAGGAAAACATTAAGATTTATTATATAGCAGAATACTAATTCCCAATGCCCCACCCAAGAAAGAAAGAAAGAAATTACAGAGGAATGCTGCACTGACTGGGAGAATTATTCATGTTACTTTATGAGCTATGTTTAATTGTAATATCTCTGTATGCATTAATGCTTGTAGTAGTGAAGTTGGGAAACTCTCATCAAATAGCATCAAAAAGAATTTTTTAAGTGATATGCATCTGTGCACTGGATCTGACTGAGATCCGCGAAATGTGCAAGTAAAGATATAAAGGTTTCATGGTGTGGTAGGTTTATTTTTGAAAAAAATTAGCATTGAGGGCTGTGATAATGGTGTACATATCTTGATTTCTAATTTTTATTTGGAAAAAATAAATTAATGACTTTTTTAATGATACTGGTGTTCTTAAATTCTCTCCAAAACAGGATCTGAGCATCTACTATTTGTTGCCCATTATCTGGCAGCTGCTTTTGGCCAGCTTTCATCTCCTTTCCCTCTCTCCCTCCTTTTTTATTTTTCATAAAGTAATAAAGTAGAAAGTGACAGAGGGATCAGCTTAAAGTCACAAACATATTGGCTTTGATTTTGTATGTGATACTGCAAATGCAACTTCCATTTTATATTACTGTCAACAGAAATCACATTAGTACAGAAGCAGCAGCCCTTGCTTTGGGATTTCCCTGACTGGTGTTTGGGGATGTTGTCTAAGGGAGGACGCCCTTCTCAAGCAAAGGGTCACTTCGCTGCTGAGTTCTCTTTATTTTTAGTAATAACATCCAATACAATTCAAAGTGGGGTCAAGGTGAGGCTAGGACACTTTCAAGAAGAGGACTAGGGAGAAACAACAAACAGATGTTCTTTGATGATAACTGTTGAAGAGAGAGGATTTGGCTGAGAGATCTGTAGCTTTCACTTGTTGAGAGCCTTTAACTTGAGCCAGTGGTGCTGTTTTTCACCCCCCAGAGTAGTAGTGTACCTGCTGTTGCTATCAAGCCACTTGCCAACAGTGGCATCTGTTCAGTGTAGACATCAAGAATTTGAATGTCAATATCTTTTCCTTGAAATGAATGGGAAAGTATTTGTCACTCAGCAGCAATCATTCTTCAAATAAAAGGTTAGCCAGACAGAGCCCTTAATCAAAGAGTCGGTCTTTTCTGTCAGCAGTGCCTTTTAAATAGCAATGATGAAGGCTGGCTGTCAGTGAATGACTTGATGAGCTAGGTGATTGATCTGCATAAATCATTTTCTTTTAACATTGTCAGTGAAAAGTAAATTGGTGGGATTTTGGGGGGTATTAGCTATATTGACATTAATATATAATATTTTAGCTGTGTTCTTAGTCTCAGAGTTTCCATTAAAAAGTGAAAATTACATAGGATCTTAGCCTATATTATCCTAATGATGAAGTATTATTGTTATTGCAATTACCATGCAAATTAAATTCAAAAGTTGAACATGTAACAGATTTTATGAGCTGCAAGAGAAATACTGTTAGTAAAGGAATTAGGAGGAAGCTGTATCGTTTAGTTAAATTTGCAGAAGCTTTTGATTTGAAAGACAAAAAGTCAGGAGTGTGGTTTGGAAGTATAAGCTTGAGAACTTAATTGTGTTATCTGCTTCAAAATAACAATAGATGTAATTTCCCAAGTGTTGGAAAAGCTCATATACTAAAGGTTTTATTGTCACAGTAAAGTGCATTCTCTGTCAGCTTCTCTGCCTTAATTTCACTGCTTTTGATGTAGTGATTTTTTGGTTTCCTTTTGTTTTAAGGAGTGTCTGGGGCATATATTACTAGACTTTTGTGATGTTGCCCAGCATGTGCTGCTCCTATTGATAGTAGCAGAAGTTCAATGCCTACCCTTACCTTTAGTTTGAACTAAAGCTGTGGAATAAAGGGGGATTTCAAGACGCAAATCACACTTAGCTATTTTTTTGTGCTTTAGAAATCTCTTCATAAATACCAGTTTGGGTTACTAAGAAATTGTTGGTTTTGTGGCTAAGATATATTGCCTACTATAGACATAGTTCAAAACATCACTTAGTTGCTTTTTTCCTCTGTCTTTGGATTAGTTCTTATTTTTGGAGTGCATGTTCAAAAACCTGTGAAGTAACACCCGCATGCACACCTCCCCACCTCCACCCTGTCCCCAAAGGGAGAGAATGATCAGCTGGGTGACATTCCTGTGTGTGAGGACCTGTTCAATGTATACATAGATACTTTGCAAAACACCTGTTTCAGAGAAATCTGCATTTGTGGGGCTTAGGGATGACTTTTTGATCTTTTTAATCTGTATTTGTAAAAAGCTTTATTTAAATTATGTGAATTGCTGCTACCACCCTCCAACACCATTGTATAGGATCTGAGCCAGCAGGATTGAGAAATACAATAAACATAAAAGGAGGTTCTCTCCTTCAACTTCTCCCCTCCACTCCTCATTTGAAAACCTAATTTTATTGATTAGGTATCAAAGTGTTTGAAAATGTACTTTATATGTCTTCATGAACTGCCTGTCTACCTGATATATCAAATAGTTTAAAAGGATATTGTTGACCTATTTAAATTGTAACATTTACATTTCTCAGAGGTAATTCCCAGATAGCATTCTTGGATAACTAGGTATACATCTGACTAGGTAGGAATGGAGTTTGGATGTATACAATTGCCTCATTCCTGTCAATGTGTTCTCAAGTATCTGAATGTGCAGCAATGACAAAGCCAAGTGTGCATGCATTATAAAGGACATGCACAGGCATCACTTGAAGCTGTAAATTTATATGAAGGATGTTTTTTGAGACTTACCAAATCATTCTTGTGCACCTGAATTTTTTTCAGTTTCTGCATTCAATTTGGGATCTACACTTTGTAGCAGATACAGGCTTTGGTTAACCATAAAGGCATTATTATGATTTTCAGACTGGTGTGAACTTGGCTGGAGAGAATCTATTCTGTCTGTGATGTTGCTTCATTTATAGAGTTTTATTGGTGTGTGGTTTTGTTTTGTTTTCTCCCAAGCCTGATGTATTTAAAATACAGTTCAGAGTAATTGTCACTGAACAGTAAGGAACTGAATATGCAGTTGCAAAATGACTGTTGAAACTTATTTTTTTGATGTTGTTCTTAATTTAATTTTGTGGGACCTCTTAGCACACGTGACAAAAGTTTGATCTTTTTGATCATATCCAAATGCATAACCTTTCTGTCCTCCTACTGTGTTCAGTGGTACAAGTCAGAAGCATCCACTTTGGTTGCAGATCTTGCTGTTGAATAAACTGCTGACCCAAATGAGAACAGCAATCTTGTTATTTTGTGGTTTAGCTTTGTTTATATGCCCACAATGGACTTTTGATAGACCAAACTTTATCTGAGATTTATTTTTTTCATCTCCATCAAACAATGCAATAGTTTACTGAATAGTTACCAGATTGCCAAAGTACTTAAATGCCATAGCCTTTGTTTATACTCTATCAGTTATTGTGTTTGTCCCTTTAACTAACAGCTTGCCAGCATTCTGCTAAGTTTTGCTCAAGTCTCTTTTATCAGTTATTTGTTGAACCTTTGATTGTACGCCTTTATCTAGAATCAATGAAGGGAACTCCATGACAAAATGTAAACTTAAGGCTTCTTGTTATTAATCCAAGATTTTCCACAACTTCTTTCTTCCAGTCCTGCTCCTGCAAGTCTTTCTCTGGCTTATTTGAAAAAGAGTGAAAGGCAGTGTTAAATATGGTTTCTTGATCCTGTTACTGTCTTGAACCTTTTTGTTCAGTGTTGCTGCAGAATTATGCAGTGTGCCCTATCTCTGTAATAAGTTTGCTGTTATTCTTTGTGGATATATTTCCATTAGCTATTAGATTTAATGAGCCATTTAAAGCAGTGAAATTGCTGAATAACCTCTCTCTTAGAAGCAAAGAACTTTAAGGAAAAAAAAGTTTCAAAATTGATGGAGATGGTGTGTGTGTTTGGGAGGAGAGTATTGCACTTCTGAGACTCTGCTGTGGGAAACCTGGGGTTGAACCAGCAACTAAACCTGGTCTGAGAGGGTGAGTGTGGGTGTGTAGGGAGTCTAGTGGGGCACCTGCTGACTCACTGGAGCCACTTGTGCCTCCTGAACAGTCAGACATGGAAGTTTCCTTAACAGAGGAAACTGCTCATTGACTTCTTCCTCTGGGGAAATCTGTCTGTAGTAGAGACTGTGGTACCTATGAGGCAACCTCTACCTTCAGATGCTTCACATCTAATGTAAGTGCACAGGCTGCTTTTGCTGGATGTGAAACATAGCAATGTTTAGTAAAGGTTTTCAGTTTTAATACTAGTATTTTTAATACATTCTTCATACAAATGTTTGTATTGCTATAGCTTTATTAAAAAAAATAAACTTATCTGTCTTCATAGCATTATGTTTTACACATTTAGCAAGAAAAACAGCTGGTAACTTTAAATACTGATGAAAATTTTGTGTAGGACAGCACAATTGTTTCTTGGAGTCTTTCCGTTCCTATTTTTTGCTAGTTTAGAACTTGACTGCGTACATGTGTGTAGGTACCTTTACAGTAAGGCAAAACTTGGGCATGATATATATTGTATAAGATGTGGTACCCATGGTGTATGTTAAAGCAATGTTTTAATGTTTTGAACCAATATTCAGTTCATTGATCTCTGAGTTCTGTCAGATTAAATAGTAGGAGTTTGCTTATACCATACCTTCTCTGAACCTTTTTTAACAGTGATTGTAGGTGCTGTGTTAGGAGATCTTTCTGTGTGTGCATATCACATTCTCAAACACATTGTTCCTTTATAAAACTGAACAGCATATAATTATTGGATTTTTAAAAAATTTTCAGAATAAGCCAACCTGTTTGTTATTTAAGTATTGTAGTACATACAATACTAAATTTGAATATTTATTTTTTAGCAGATCATTTATAAGCATAAAACTGTAACACCTCATCAAAATTCCTGTTCAGCAATGACCCTCTGATTTTAAGGCAGTTCCTGGCCTAACAATCTGTTCACTGCAATCAGTAGTTCATCACATGGCTTCTTATAAACTGTTTAAGATGAAGTTAAAAACTAACTGATAAGCTTGCTATCGTTAAGCCCAGCAAAGTTGGAGTGAGTGTTTGCTGGAAGTTGGCAAAGTCCTGTTAAAAAGATCACTTCCTACCAAAAAAACCCTAAAGGGTTGCACAGATGTGTAGTTAAGTATTCATTATGAACATGCAAATAATGCTTTCCCAAAGGAGCATTCTTTGATTTTTGAAACTGCTGTTCCTTTTTTTGGTAACTGCCATGAAACATGCCCTTGCATTGATAAAGTGTCTTTCAGCAGATCTCTCATGAAGAAGTAGAGGAGACTGTAGATTTCCCCATTTTGTGTAAACATGACATAAGGTTTTAGAGAAAATTGCGAGCATCTGAGAAATTAAATAAAACTAAAGACCATTTATTTTATTTGAATTCAGGATGGTTAAACTGCTGAGTTACCTACTTGTTTATACCGTGTCTTTAACTTTGATTTCTGCTGACGTAAAAAGGTATGAGAAACAAAAAGTAACAGGAGCAGTAATAAAGAACACTCTGGATTCACAGGGTTGTTGTACCAAGACTTGGCACTGGACTGTAGTTTGTCTCAGCAATGGCAGAATTTTCTCTCTGAGGCCTATTTTGAGAAAAAGATGTTAACCACTAGGTAATAGATCCAAAGTTGGGTTTGTTTGATTCAGTTTTATTTTTGTAGGGCAGGGAGGAAGAGACTGTATTGTCTTCTGAGCCACGGGCCTACCACTGCAGAGTGCTGAATTTTCTCCAGTTGAATTATAAAGAAGGTAAAGTGAGGTGTTAGACTGGAAATAGAAGGTTAGTGAAAAGGAGGAGAAAATCCATTAGCAGGTTTGCTAACAAAAATATTACACCCCTCTAACTATTCCTTAAATTCTCACAGCTTTTAGTGCCTTTCTAACAGTCTAGCTTCTACAACAGGTGCACTTTGAAGGTCTTTGGTCTACACCCCTGCTCATTTTCTGGTGTCTTAAACATTGGCTACTGCTTTTCCACAACCTTGGCAATTAAATGTGTTTGGCTAAAACCACATCTGTATTGATAAGTATAAAAATACTTCTTGAAGACTTGTAGACGTAACCATTTAGAGAGAAAAAAAAAATCTGTGGTTTTAAAATCCATGAAAATGGATCACATGACATTCACTCCTCTGGGGGAGTATTTAAAAAACACATATGGTTCTTCTCACATGATGCAGTTGTAGTATTTTTCTTAAATTTGTTTGGTTTGGGTTTGAATTTTCTCTCCTTTCTTGAAACACTCCTTACCCAAAGAGTTGAACAAAATTACTCATGTTGTTAGAATATTTGAGATTGACAGCTAGTTTGTCCTTCTAGTTTGTTAGCGTTTTTAGAAGGTACTGTGAAAATGTTTTGAAAAAAGAAATTCCTTGGCTGTATTTCTGTAAGGTGTGTAGCTGCATATTGCAGAAATTACTTTTATATCTTGGTCAAGGTTTATGAAAGTGTATGACGGGACAGTTTATAAATCATCCACATTATACTTAATAACAGATATTTCTCTAAGATTACATTCTATTTGAAGTGTGAATGCTCTGTGGCCCCTTTTTAATTCCTCGGATAGTTGTATGGCTAGTCTAATGTTGTGAGGAAGGCTTTTTAGCTTACTAGAATGAAGTAGTATAAGCTATTCATAGGGTTTATGCTTAAAATCGTGTTTTCAACAGATGAGAGGTGGTCATATTTTGTCAGACAGGATTTTTTCAATGCTGATCATGTAAAAGAGCAATGCTAACTTTTTTTTACCTGACTCTGAAGTGCTATTGCTACTGTTGGTGGCATTCTCTTCTCTACTAGCACCTCCAGGATGAAACACTTCATATGACTTTGAACTCAAATTTCTCACATAGCAATTTGTTGAGGGGAGGAAAAAAAAAAAGGTTAATCTTTTATTCAGTGCAAGAACTTCTAGCTCAAGAAAGGCAGAAGAAAACCTACTTTATGTTGATTCTGTCAATAAGAGTTAAGATTCATATTACCTGGGGCTTCATATTTTGTATACTTCTAGTCCAGATACTGGAAGAAACACGCTGATATTAAAAAACATTTATGGAAAGGTGAGTGAAAAAATGGCAGCTTCTTATCTGCTCCCTCTTTGTGTTATGAATGTGCCTCTTTTATGGCTTTAGTGAGGAGATGATGTAGCTGCTTCCAGTTCCTAGTTATGTGAATCTCAGAAATGCAGAGGAACATGAGCTAGATTCTAACCTAAATTGTGAATGGTTTTATACTTCAGCTGATCCAGGAACAGAATTGAGCTTGATTTTCAGATCCCAGGATCACTTTGTGTATCTGTCAATTACTGAAGAAACCAATCTGGCGATTAGTGAAGAGTTGGGAAGCATGGATTGCCATGGGGACACTTAGCAGTTGCTTCTCAGGTGACATTTGTACTTTCATAGATACATTTTCAGGAGTAAAAAATGCGTTGGGTGTCCAAAGATAGATATTGTGTAAAGTCTTGGCTTTACAACTAGTAAGCAGCTACCTTTTGATAGATAATTTTCCTTGGGGTCCAAAGGAAAAAAAAAACCCAATTTGTGGCCATTTTGAAATTCTTCAACTGCTTGGCTTTGTTTTGAGTCTCCTCCCCTGTCCTGTCAGCACTGTAGTTCTTGTTTACAGTTTCGTTTTTAACCATTTCAACTAACCATGGTACAGAGGCTATGATTACTTCACAGCTGCTACCAGGCTTTGTAAAAGATGTGTTGGTTCTCAGAGCAGGCTTTTTGTTATTTGCCATTGGAATCCTTTGTCTCTCTATGACAACTAAAACACTTAGTTGAACAAGTTCAAAGTAAATGGAAATGGCTTCCTATCACCCCTTTTCCAGTATTCAGAACTGTACATGTGTCTTAAAAAGATATATGCAAGTGGTATTCCAGAGTCAGTTTAAGTCTGGTACATTTTTTAGGAAGGGTAGGAATATGTTAACAAGAAGTTATGTATCAAAAAGATGAGCTTTGTATCTTGCTTGGACATCAGCTGAAAATTATATACATAAAATAATTTAAAAAAAGAAAGCATGGCTTTAAATGGCTTTAAAAACTGTTGTGAGGGGAGGGGGCATACTGTACATATAATCCAGTTCATGCATACATACATATTTGATATGGACAGGCAGTCATATTTTCTTCTGCACAGATCAATCATTGTCTTTCAATTCCTGTCTTGTCTGGCATCTGCTGACCCGTGCTTTAATTCTGTCAGGCCAGAGATATATGGGCCTTTGTAGTGTACTTGTACTTCATGTCATGTCCCAGCATTGTTGTACATCTTGTTTCAGAGATATTTTGCTGTAATGTTCTGTGACCTTTTCCATTGAGTGAGGCAGTTGGAGAGCCACTCAGTGAAGGAAAATTGAGCTGTTTTATTCCTCCCTAAGGAGCCTCATGTTTCCTTTCCACCATTCATTTGAAAGCTATCATTTTCTTGATTTTATAGCTGAAAAAACACCATTGATTCACTGAATGCTAGATGCTAAGAGTCCTCCTATTGACATGCCTATTGACAGTTTTCAGTATATTCTGTGTCTAATTATCACTCTTAGCTAAATGATACACCTTGTGGACTTGAGAGATGGAGTCAATAGCTCTCACTGTATTGTTCTAGCAGCCCCTATTGAGGTTGGTGTCAAAGCACTGTGATTTATGCAATCAGAAAGAAAATTTCTGTTGGTGTACTGCATAATTAAACAAAGTACAGAGTGACTGGTGACAAAACCAGGTCTGCCAAAGTCATCAGCAAATGAGAAAAGATCTTTTCAGTAAATGGCTGAGACATTGAAGAATCTCTTTTGGCATCTTGCGTTTTTCAATTTTCAAGTGTTCGATTTTTCTTCCTGATATGTGGGAGAGGTTTTTTTCCCTGCTTTCCATCTCTTCCATTAGATAGTATTAAAAGCTAGGCATATTAATTCATGTCTATGTTAGTAAAGTTATGCTGCTAATGCTATTATAGATGGGAGTACTGGTATGTTTTACATGATTACTTTTAAATAAAGAATCTAATGATGTGGTTTGCACACTGAGACTAGGAAGCAAAGTGACTGCTCTTGGTTTTTGGAAAGTGAAATCATTACCATTTTATCTGCATCTAGTTGTTGGTTGTTAATGTTCATAAATGCTATTTTTATTTTAATATGATATAGTGTTTTGATTTGCTCCAAAGTATTAACTCTTTACAGAGAGAATATGGAACAGCTATATATGGAATGGTGCTCCCTTTGCATATGTGCAGGTTTGCATAAAATCTAGATATGTTTGTATTTAAATATGTGTTCGGTGTATCAGTACAATGAAATCTTAAGAAGAGATTTTTTTTTTTTCAGAAATAGTATCAAATAATACAACTCAACATTATGAGCTGCCTTGGAATTTAACTATATCTAGTTGTTGTCATTTTTTGAGTTGGTTCTTTGGTTTGTTGGGGTTTTTTTTAAAAAATGTTGGGGTATTTTGGCAGATGAAAGAATTTTGTGAAGCATCTATTGCAAAGCTTTATCTGCTGGATATTTTATTTATTGATGGTTAGTTAAAATGGGTTGAAGCAGGAAGAGACCTTATACCTTATCAGTAGCCAAATTGCCCACTCCAGAAAAAGAAGCGTTTGTATTTTTTTTTTAGTGATTACTAACTAATTTCTTGTGATACTTTTGGGACTCCGAAGCATCTCATTTAAGGCTTTCCCACTGAATATGAAAGATAGTATAGTTGGCATTTCTTCCCTTATCACTATTATGCCACTAGTATTCGTTGTGGAAGAAGGAGTTTGAAGCCTTGTATGTGACTGTACCAAGAAATCAATCACAAAACATCTATGGAACCATCCAGAAATGAGTTCTATTGCTGGCTTTCTCCTTTTTCACTATGACCAAGGAATAGGTGAGGGGGCAGGAGAGGAGCTTGAAATAGTGTTGGTTTAATGTTAAATTCCCTCAAATTTTACTTTCATTATCATGGTAGAAGACTTGAGTGAAATATGTCAACAGAATGCTCTGGAAGTGTTCTGCCTGAAGTTATTAAGAACACAAAGAGAAGAACATTCAATTACCAACTCTGAAGAGTGGTATGGACAAAAGACCTGAGGGCTGCTGCTTTTGTTTTCCTTTTTTCTCTTTTACTCTCAAACATGAATTCATCCTTAAGTATGTAGTGCCAGATCAAGCTGTTGCTTGATTCTGTATGTTGTCAATGTATTTTTAACAAGATTAAAGTAAGTATTTACACCAAAACCACCTGACACTGCTACAACTATCATTTTTATTAACACATACAGATATGTTCTGTAATAGATTCATATCACTGTTGACTCCTTTGCAATATTTATTCTTTCTCAGCAGATCTGAGTACAGATGAGTTGAAGCACAGGTTTGATTCTACACTTACTATCCACTGACTTTTGCCTTCTTTCTTACACATTGATGTTTGTCTCTTGACTGTTAGTATCATAAAGTAAATGTTAGCTATATTTTGTCCCCTTTAAAATGGGATGCCCAGATACACCAATACAAAGTTCTGACTGTGTTCTAGTTTTCACTGTATGTATTAAGACCGTGCAGAAGTAATACTGTTTCTATAGTTCTCATTTATCATGTAATCTCTGGGTTTTTTCTGTCTTTTTTTTTAATTTTTTTTTTTTTTAATATCCAATTTACAATTTCAAGCTGAAGAATCCTGCAGCTGTCCTTGTTATACAAACAAGCTTGTGGAAAAACAGTGCAAGGCTGAACTAGCAGCAAGCATATGGAGTGTTCGTTTTGGAGTGGTAGATGGGAAAGAATGCAAGGCTGCATTTTCCCTCTGGGATTGTCAAGAAAGGTAGAGCCCTCTGAGAGAGAATCCAAAAGCACAGCAGATCAAAGTGTGTTTGTGACTGGAATGCCCTAGGGTTAGTGCAGCGTGAGGTGTAGCTTGGCAAATCACCATGCTTACAAACAAAAGAGTGTACTATATTCAAATCTTCCTCCAAGCGTTTCAGCATTTCAAAATGACAAATTATTGTTTTTGTTATTTCTGCATTTGGAATTGTTTATGCATTTCAAATGATCTGTAAAGTGAATTGTGTGCACTCAACAAACTTCTTCTTTAAAGTAGGCGGGTTGGAAAAAGTGATGCAGTCACATTAAATGCCAACTACTCTGTTCTTCATTCGGTTAGACAAACAGTAGCCTAAAAAATGGCAGTGGATTAAATTGATATAATGACAAGAATTCACATAGTATACTGTAGATGGGAAGAGGAATAATGCAGTGTCTTTGAACTAATGTAATGCACTTTGATCTGCTATACATGAAGAATCTAATATACCTGTATTTATGATGATTCCAAACAGGCTCACAATATGGTAAATGCAGTTTTTACAACCTGCTGTTTAATTTTAAAGACTGATCTATTTCATCTAGGCAACATTTCGTAAAAATAAGCATAAAAACATGTTTGTTTGTTTGAATTGGACCTCTACTGAAGATTTCACAACAATGTCTCATTGCTAATATGTGTATTGAATAGAAAGATTAATGGAATATATGATGACTTGAGGGTTTTAAATTATTCATTTGATGAAGGCATGTTCTTTTATTGAGAGAAAAAGCCTAATTTTTCTGTTTTTAAAAAGCATTCAGATTTTCAAGCTTGTGTTTTTGGCACAAGTGAATCATATTGGAAGCTAAAACATAAAATTCTCCAGTATATTAAATGCAGAGGCTTAGTTGTCCAAGTGTGCTGATGAATTAACAATGTTTTGTTACTTTTTTTCAGAATCAGTTAATCTGCAGTTTTTAGAGAGGTCTTTCCCTCTTGAAATTTTCCAGAATACGTTATTATTAGGGTTGAATTGTAATACTTTAATATTTGCTGGTCCCTAATTTCACAAGTGGTTTCACTTGAAATCAGCAGATCCTTCATGGAGGGTAAGATATCATTGCTTGAGGTTGTTCACATTATAGTCAGCCCATAAAGTTAGTCATGGCTTAAGACCCTGACCCTTCCTACCATATTTTTTTTTTTTTTTTTTTAAAGAACTGTTGCAGTCTCTGATTAGACCAGCAGCAGGTCTTTGCCACAAAGTGCTAAAAAAAAAAAGCAAAAAAAAAGTTGATAAATAATATCAGACACTGTTAATATTGTTAAGGACACCTAGATTGAGAAAATAAACGTAGAACAGAAAATAATTTTTCATTGGCTCTAAAAGTAGAGGAAAACTTTAATAATGGATAGAAAAATGTGTTTTATGGTTATTTTTTACTGCTGAGTTAGTAACTGTATTCTTTTTAACAAGTTTTGTGATAATATTTGAAGTTCACCATTAAAATAGGAAACTAAGGGAGATAAATGTCAGGAGTTATTATCTCAAGCAAAATCTTACTCTGTTCTTGTCTTGCACTGTAGACTAAGACTTGAAACTTATAGTGACTTTTAATAGCATGTTTGCTACCTTTAAAAGTCCATCTGAGTAGAGCAGTAGTGACAGTGTGACCTCACTTAATGTCCTGTGGAGTAAATTAACTCTGAAAGTGTTGGAAGGAAGGAATGAAGCTTATGGATTCATAATTATCTTAATTAGTTTTGCTTCGATCGTGTCATATGAGCAATGAAGTGTATTCTGTCACATAGTGATACAAATATTGTTTGTGAAACCACTGTTTTCTTCTTTCTTGATACACAGAATAAATCATAATAAGGGAATTTAATCTCTACCAGAACCACTGTAACTCCACAGGAGTTTTTATTCCTGCCTCATGTTTTCCTTATGTCTGTTAGGTACCTCTTTCTGTCTTTGGAGAAGGTAGCCATAGGAGAAATGAAGAGCGGAGACTTGTAGGTTTCCGACTAGCTTTCAAACAAAAAAAAACTACTTAAATTTTCAGACCTGGTTTTGCTAATGTAGATTGGCTCAGTCCAACTCATTAAAACTAAGGAGAAGTGTTTTCAGTTATGACATTCACTTCATGATTAACTTAATTCTTATATACTGAAGTCCTCATTTAGCAGTGATGAAGCTGGATTAAGGTGTCTGATCCCGTCTCCTGTCCTTATTGCCATTATGTTGTTTATGGTCTGTGGTCTAAAAATCCTCTCAATATGTACATGTATTTTTTTTTTTTAACCCAGTTTGTTTTATAGATCCAGTTTTAGATCATGATTCTGCAAAAAATAAAAAAAAAAAAAGCTTGAATTGTTGCAACAGAGAAGAGTAACTTGTGGCAAGACATGGGCAACTGTGGAGTGGGAAAGTGAGAAGTAGTATCATAAAAGCTAATCCTCAGTCCATCCTTTCATCATTTTCCACACCATTTAAGTTATGCAATAGCATGTTGGTCGTTCAGTTGCATCATTCCTTTCATAATATTATCAAGGGATTGCTTATGCTTGTGCTATAGATACTAGGAACTCTTGAATCACTCTTCTTGTGAATTGTGATCTTTAAGGTATCCGTTGTGAAACACCTCTGGAACCACATTGTGTTCCGAAAGTTTATATTTCACGCTAGATCATTTTGTTAGTAGATTTACTTGCTCTTTCTGAGAACCTTCTATTATTTACAGTAGTGAAAATACATACATTTATGTAGATTTGTGATGGTAGGTCTTATTAATGCACATCTGGAAAGGAAGAATAATTCTTACCCCATTGGGCGTCTACTTTGGTATGCATGTGGATGGATAGAGCATGAAGTCTTTAAGCACACATACAAAACCAAACTTTGTGTTGCTGAGAGTTACTGCTTTGGCAAAAGTGAGAGAAAGAGATTTGATGTTGGTGGTAACAATGGGCAGCACTCTGAAATGACTGCAAATATTTGATTTCCTCGGCATTGTTGAAGCTCAGTGAAGTCAGAGCCACAGCTTTCATGTTGTTGTATGGATTCATACTTGTTAATTGTTATGGCTACAGCTATGTGTGATTTCACTTCAACTTTGTTAAGGGCTGTGCGCTACTGAGAGTGAGGAAGACCAGTGTGTTGGCCAGGGTTTTGTAAACTTTCTTTGTATAATGTGTGGCCTAGCCTAGCAGCAGTAGCTCAGTGGTGGGTTTGGCTTGTCATCAGGGCAAACATCCTGGCATATTTAGGTGTACAGCGTACCACCTTTTACACGGAGTCTGGAATATAGCAACCCACTAGCCAGTCTTCTGCTCCATTTGCTGCAATTCGGCATGCTTAAGAGGGACCCTGTCGTGTCAGCAATCTGCTGTTTTGTTATGAGCAAAACTGTTAGCTACTTCAGCTTTAAGTCTTTCTTCTAATATTTTCCTTGATTGAAGTGAGCATGATTCTTATACTGCTGATTCCCACACTTGAGGCTGCAGACAACTTGTTGTCCATATGCATCTGGCAACTTGCACGCTCCTGGCTCAATCGCTTTGCTGCCTACTGCTTCTACAGATGTCTAGTGCTTTCACTGCAAAAATGAGTCTGGATGGCTCTAATAGCAGTTGGAAATGAGGAGGAGCTGCCAGCCTGCTTGCTTTTATGGTTAGGCACTGATATTGTACCAAGCAGAAATGGAAATAGAAGCCACCAACAGAACACCTAATGGCTGAATAATTGTGCAAATTAACTTATCTTTCAAAGTAATATTGTGCGCACTGGTGGGGTGTGTCGGAAACCTGATTTAACATTGGTTTTGGCCCCACTTTGTGTGAGAGTTGTATTAGGTGATCTCCCGAGATCCCATACATCATTCTGTGACTGGTGATAGGGAAATGAGCCCAAAATACTCTTTATATGACATATATGACTATTGTGGAAAACATCTGGGAGGTACTAGCATTTTTTTGAAAAGAAAAGCTGGTGAGCAGCAGCTCTTTATTACCCACAAATTAATAGGTAATTGCCAATGACCGATACCCCTTTCTGCTACCTAAAAAATCCTGGTGCTTAATGGATATGTATTTAATGAAATAAACCATATGCTGTCTCTTTGGCACTAGACATTTTTTAAATTGTTCTAAATTTAAATTGAAATGTTTGTACAGGCTCACACTAAGGTTCCTGGTATGTAGTACAGCAGAGTAGCAATAGTAGATTTTTTTCAGTATTTCTGTTTTCTTAACTTTTGAAGATGCTCATATTCAGAAAGCCATCCTGAACAAAAATAGTCATATTTTGACTGAAGAGAGATTACCAACTGAGAACACATAGCGTTTTGACAGAACCAGATCAAAATGCTTTGAATTTTGGAAAGTATTTTTCTCCTGCTATTGAGTACTCTGATAAAAGAGGAACAGTTGTCATTTTGAAAGCAATGTTCTGTACATAGTGGGGATTTCCAATTAGCACATTTAAAGACTTGCATGAGATGATGCTTAAAAATGGGACATTACAAAATGAAATTATGTCATGGCACTTTCTAATAGAGTTCTGAGAAAAGTCATTATATGGCAGTGCATTTCATGTGCTTGTCAGGAGTCAGTGATTCTTGTTTTCCCTTTTCAATTACAGCAAACCTTTCATAATCATCTAAAAGTTGCATGTTGCAGATCATATAACAGGTATACTATATGCTGTATGACACGTATGGGACAAAACTTGTTTGAAATATAATCATTATGAAGACTAGCCTGAAAATAAATATTTAGTACTTGCTCTTCTAAATGATAATTGTACCAGGTAGGCAAATGTCTGAGGGTAAAGAGTCAGAGTCCTACCAAAGTGATGGCAGATGAACAAAGGCAAAAAGTTAAGGATGTGCCAGAGAATAAATTAGAGTTACATAATGACGAATCTGTAGCTGATTGTAGGCTGACTCACTACAGGTCCTAAACAAGTTTACCACAGGCAATTCCTGCAAACAGACCTGGACCTAACTTGTTTAACACTTGAAGTAGTAACTATGGAGATCCTGAGGGGAAAATGCTATGCTTTAGCCTCTAGGTAATATTAGCAAGGGTCATGGAGGCTCTAATTACACAGCCCATACTGACATTGCTGTGTACTACTTAGAGCAGATCTCCTGGACTTCAGTGGGATTATTTCTGTGAGTAGTCTAACAAACAGTGATTTCAATGATTCATTAAAGTGTCCAGGTATAAAACTGTTTCCTATTATAATCAGTATTTCTCAGCTGAAGATAGTTAAAAGCCTTATCGTTTATTCTAAAAAGCAGTATGGATGGTAAGTGTAAATGAGATTTTATAACTAGTTGTCACTCTTTTGTACACCAAGTTTAATTATCAGAAAAAGAAATATCATTTACAATATTTACACCAAAGGTTAAAGACATGAAGTACTTTATTATGCAAACAATGACATTTTAACAACAGGATGCATCCTGAAGGGAGCAGGTTTTTACTTTTAGCTTTGTTTGCTGGTCTCTGACAAGTCACCTTTGAGCAGATAGTATTAGATGGTTAATGTACACAAAGCTAGCTTTTACTTCCAGATTAGATCTTTAAAAAGCATTCTAAATTTATGAATGCATCTTACAAATTACCTTTTACAGTGGGAGAAGTAAGGAGTACCTTTTCATCTTTAACATACTTTTTCAATATATGATATTTAGCAAAAACAAATGAGTAGTATAAACAGAACTTGGACCGCAAGTCTGTCATAAAACTATATGGCACTGTCAAGTTAAAAAATATCTTTCCCTTAATGGCGCCTTGTTTTTCTTTTTGCTTTCTTTAATAGGAGAAATACATAATGGAACAGTCTCTCTTAAAAGATGATTGGCTTCATAGTGTCCTTTTCATTTTGTTTTTCAGAGCTCGTTTTGCCTGGGCTGGGGAAAGCTCTGGTGTGTACCCTATGAATTCAATGGGTCTTCTGTTTGTGATATAGTGACCTGGGCTCTCTGGTTTCTGTTGAAGCAGAGGTGACTCTTTTGCATGTTCTGTTGGGATGCCCAGCTACAGCTGAACAGAGTCCAGAGAGGAGCAGCTGGTGCCTGTAATCTTTGCCCTAGAAAAGGCAGTTTAGCAGTATGTGAGCACAGACTCCTGATTCCTGTAGTGTCAAGATTCATTCTGAGAAGTAGTGACTTGCTAAGAAAGCTTGTCTATCAAGCTGAAGAACATGAGATAAAGTCAGAGCAGAGTAGAATTGTTGCAAAAATTGTGGTTTAGTCATGCAAAATAAGCTAGTCTGATATTTATGTGGTATTCTCCATTGTCTATGTACCTTAGCAGGTTGAGGAGATTCCATCCTAACCCTTACTGATACTGTGAATACTTGAACTTTTAAGACTTGGATTGTCTTTACTACTGTTTGGGAATTAAGAGAAACACATCTGTTTGTGTTTTCAAAACATTCTTTGGCAAAATTCTTGCCTTAACCCACAGGAGTTTGAAGGAGTAACCCAGCCCTGCCTTGTTTATTTGGGATGTTTTCTTTTTATCTTCCCTGATGTTGTCTGTTTTGTTTTGAATCTGAATACAAAGAAAGAGCTTCTGTCTTTAGTAGTCTTTGACTTTGATCCTGCTGTTGCTTGCTTGTGAAAGAAGGAAGGAGAATGAACCCATGAGTGTTCTTATAGAGTCAGGTCTGTCAGTTGGGATTCCAGATCTTTGCATTAGAAACTTATTTCCTTTTTCTCCCACTGTTTGTGTGCTTTGCTCCTAGTGCTTTGACATCTTAATATTGGCTCCAAAAGCTTGATGTTCTTTCATAGTCAGAAGTTAAAAAGCAAATACAAATAAATACTAATGGACTCTTCCAGAATTAAAGAAAGATGACTTGAAACCTTCAGGACGTCATCTATCTGGCCGTTGGTTTTTCTCATAGAGGAAGAAGCTACAAGAGTCTGGAGAGATTGTTCCTTCTTTACAAGTGATAATTTGCAACTTAGAACTCAAAAATAATAGTGTTGCTAGTGGCTCCTGGTCTCTCTCGCTGCTGGAACAGGTTGCTAACTAGGGATTTTTTTTGTGTTCATGTGTTCATATTGCAAAAGACAATACTGCAAAAGGATATGTAGTGTAACTTTTGACAGGTTTAAAAACCCCAAAACACTGAGGCATTACTCTAGGGATGAGTTATCTGTTCTGTGTGTATATGCTTAGGGCTGTAGTGGTTTCACAGTAAGCCAAGCTCACTATACAGGCAGCTGTATGCATATTTCTGTCCACACCTGACAGTTTTCTTATCTTTTAAACCTGTTGAACCATCTTTCTCTGTGCCAATAAATCTTTCTGACTTTAATATTTTTTTTCCCCTCCCTTAGCACTCTGGGAGTTCTCTGGACCTTTGTTTTTCCTCATACCGAGAGCTGAGTTGTTTGTGCTACGTATTCTCCTTCTCATGCCAGTACTCTTCCATTTTTATTCTCTTGCCAGAAGTTCCAAGAGCAATCTCACTTCTTCCCCAATGTTTTCTGTTGATTTCCACCCTGCCCTCATGTTCTGTTTGGTTTCTCATGCTTTTCTATCTTATTTTAGTTCAAGGAGCTCCAAAGAGTCTCTCAAGTGTTGGAGCTGATTGAATGAGAGCCCAGAGCAAGCAAATGTTGTTACAGCTAGAGCAGAGCCTCAAGAAAGAACCGTGTGTTTGTAACATTCCCTAGCAGTAATAATCCCTGTGTGTATAGCTGCTTTTATCTGTGAATCCAAAATGCTTTACAAATATTACTAGAGCCATATAACACCTCTTTGGAGCAGGTGATAGTCATGTGTTCTCCTGACTTCTTGTTTTTGTAATTCAGTTTTCTTAACTCATTATGACATATAAGATTGAAGGCTACATGTGCTGCTGTGAGCAAATGAGATGAGCTAATTTTTCTCCTCTGAGAAGTTTGAGTAGAATAGTTGGGTTGATTTGAAATGAATTACTAATCAGGTGACTAATTGTAATCAGATTTTGAATCTGTTACAGACCGAGATGAGAACATCTTCACACTTAAAGCATTTGTTTAGTGCTCTTACACAAAATTTATGTGGGAAATAGAAAAATGCATTTTTTTAAATAGTTCTTCTTATATGGTTATATTCTTGATTAGTTTTGCTATGAGTGTTCTTACTCTATGATGAATGCCTTTTTTTTTTTTTTTTTTCAAAGTGTATTAACGTAAATTGACCAGGGAGCAACTTTGTTATTACAAAGCAACATTCTTGAACAGTTGCAGGTACAGATCAGACTTGTGTTACATCTTAGCAGCCAGGAGTAGGCCTCATATTTAATATGAGTTTCTACTTTTTGTCTGGAATTTCTCAGAAAGAAAGAAATGTGTATCTGCTCTGTGTAGTGCATGAGAAAGTGAGCTGATGCTTGTGGAAATCAGTTAATATACTGAGTCTGCAGAGCACCAATTCTGGGCTTTTGTGGGGGTATCTCTGGGATTCAGGGATTTACTGAAACCCGCCCACTGGTCAGGTGCTCGCTGAAAGCCAAAAGTCCTCAAATTCTATCCCAGCAAAATATCCTGATGGGAAAGGAGGACACACAGGGCAGGTGGACCTATAATGCTTTCCTTGTTTTATGAAATGGGTGAATTACAATTTGTGAAAGCCAAAGAAAAAGTAAACACCTTTTCTAAAGTGTGTGTATACCTGGAAGGTGAAGTATGAGAGAATGATGATTGGAGAAGTTTTTATTATGAAGAAATGTATAAAATAGCCTTTTGCACTAAATCCATCTTAAGAGAATGTGTTGTAGTTGTACCATATACACTCAGAAGATGGATGCAGCCTTGTCAAGCTTTAGGTGTCATACCCTAGAAATCCACTTAGAGAAAAACTGTGCACTAGAACTCTTCACACAATGCAGCAGTAGCACTAAAAATTGTAAATTCTTGCCAATTCATGATGCCATCCTTCATTTATTACAGTAATGAAAATCATTTGCTATCTGTGCTAGACTAATAAAATAAAGATTTGAAGTATAAAATCATACCAGAAAAAATTACATTTAGGTATTCAAGTTGTTTTGTCAAATATATTTAAACTTGCTTTATCACTTCAAATGAATAAAGAGATGGACCAGCAATGGCAAAATGTCTCTGCTAAACTTCATTCTTTGAGCGTAATTTTCTTGCTGCCAAATAATAGCATTTCTGGCTGAAGTTCTGAGCACCAGTTATGTCTCTTGCCCAGTTAAGTCAATTACAGGTGTGTGGTCTGTCTGATTTCATCAAGATGCACAGTGCTGACATGTCCTATTTAAAAGATGTGAACTCAGGTGTGTCTAAAGTAGAGGCTGGTTCTAGCACACACAATATTTATTCTTTTATGTCAACCTTCTATTAGTCAGTGTAAAATATTTATACGTGTCAGTCTAGATTCATGTGGTGACATTTTTTTAAATAGGGTTGTACAATAAAACTAGATGAAAACAAAGTTTCTCTGGATACTACTAGAAAAGACAACATTGCTGTAGGACTATTTTTAAAGACATCAGTGTCATAAGGATTTTGTCTTTTGAGTCTCTGCTGAAAAGAGATATAGTATGATTTTTATAAGGGGATATTGCTGGGCTTTCTCAGATTATCTCTAAAGTGCTGCATAGCTTGAAAATGTTGTAAGATTTGGATCTAAATGTATGTTTTAAGATTAACTGGAGTTAATCACATTGGAAATTTTGTTTGTTTCTTTCCAAAGAACACATGAGAAGTTACCAAGTTTATCATCTCAGAACATGGCGTAGCAATCAGTGAAAATATTTATGCCATTTTAATACATATTGTTAGAAAGATATTTGTATGAACAGATAGTGATTCAAGCTAACATTATTCTGCATCTTTTTCATCCTCTATTGTCAGATGTTGGAGGCTGTTAGGGCAGTCCTTTGGAATGCTGAGTTTAGGCAAGGCAAGTCTGGAGTTATGGAAAAGTTAGCACCTAAGTTTATAGTTCGATAGTAGGATTGTTTTTATGGGTGTTGTTCTATGACTATACATCAACGAGAAAATGGGGAGAATTAAGAGCACTTTTATCTTCAACTAACCCAAATAAGACCTGGTACCCCTGGTTTTATCTTGCCCTTAGAAACTTGCTGTTATCTTTTATTTAGTTGTTAAACTGCATAAAGCAGGTTGACCCCTTGTGGTTGTGACTTTTCGCTGTTGATTCAGGGTATCAGGTGCTTCACGGGCAACAGTACTGAGCAAGGTAACATCATATTGCTGATCAGTTTTGGCCTCCATTTTAACTTCATCACTTTATTTCCTGGGCTATATGATGGGGTTTTTTTTCATCTCAGAGCAGTCAGACTTCTGGGATTTTTTTCAGATCTCATTAGGAAATCTGATTGACAGCCCATCTGCAAATGTGGTCATGTTCCCTGCATTTTGTCCTAATTTTTATGAAAGAGTCAGGATAAAAACCTTTCGGAAGAATAGGTATCCAAATCATATTCTTAGACTTCTCCATGGGTTTTTATCTCTGCCCAGACATTTTGGTTGTCAGAAATGAGATCATTCTCATTGTTTCCCTTACATATCCTGCTTTTCTTGTGCTTGTGTTGGGGCTTGCCAGGCCCCAGGGTCAGTTGTCCCCAGCATCTTTACCCCATCCTGGCTGTTTCTTGTGTCTTCTTTGCTCAGCTGGTCCCCATTCTTCTCTAGTATTCTGGTCCTTCATCTACATGTCTGTCCTCTCATCCCATCTTCTCACTTGGCAGAGTATTATTTAGAGAGCTGGGTAATGTCAGAAGCAAGCATGATTATATTATTGCAGTACTAGGAAATACTAGGAAATGTCAGTCTTAATTTGGCAATTCCTAAATTTCTTAGTGGCATTCATTTTAGTTTTGATATTTCTTCAGGTCAGCGGGGAACTAATGTGCTTAAGGAGGAAAATTCTTAATGCTGGACGAAAAACCCTTCTCATAAAGCCAGGTTTGCCTGTTGTCATTAGAGCACAACATTTGATCTCAGAGTCTTAGAGTTTCTCAAGTCTTTTATTGGTTCACTTTTGTATTGTCTGAACCAGCCAAAACTAATTTGCTATATATTCTCCTGTTATGACTGTTTTACTAGCCCACTACAAAATCCCAATACCAAAGATTTATTTGTTTTATTTATTTCATTTTCACAGTTGTAAATAATTGGAATTGGTCCAGAATCTTCAATATGTTTTTGACAGAGCTACCTGTCTGCCTTGGTGTGGAAGGAATCAGCACACTGTTTAAAAGATACAAAACTGGGGTAATCCTGTTCACTTGTGGAGATAGGGAAGTGACAAAAAAAGATTGATAGAGACTAAAATGAAACTGGGAAAAACTAGATTTTCCCTCAGTGAAATTTCAGCTATCACGTCAGAGAAAGGGCTTCTAAACTGTATCCCCACCACAGTCAGTCTCTAGACACAGATAAGAAGCTAGAAAGCAAGTTGTAGGGAGAAGTGATTGATAAGGGACATCCAATTAGATGAAATATCTAATGTACAGGGAAGGTTTGGGAACCATATGCAGGCAAATTGTACTTTGCTATACATATCTACAGTATTGCTTTGTTCATTACAGATGTCTGCAAAGAGAGCTTGAGAGTGTATGAGGGTACATGGAGAAAGTTGGGAAGTGCAGTTGCAAATACAAGGGAGGAACTTTTTAAAAGAATAACCCAAAAATATGCAGAGCAACATTTGGTTTTAAATTTTATCTAACTATAAGTAGGAGAAAAGTATAAAAGATTTGTTTTATGATATGAAATTGTCCCTAGTGGAAAACATCAGAAATAAGTATTTTGGATATATAAACTGCTTTTGGAAGTGTGTGTTAAAGAAGTCACAGATAACCTCTGTCAGCAGTTCATGTTCTGCCTTACCACATCCTGTCCCCATTCATATTTCTGTGTTTTCTGTGTGTAAGATGACTATGTGTCAGCTTGATTATGCAGATAAATTAAAACAATGAGCTGCCTTTCATGCTAGATAAGATCACACAGAGGAGGAGAAAAAAGGAAAAAGAGACAATACTTGTACAGAACCTCCGATTCAATCCAGAGGAAAATTAAGACAAGATTTAAGACAGGGCCTTTTTCTAAGAATTTAAATCTTTTCCTAAGTGCTATCTTTAGTATTTTATGGGTGATTTAGCATTGTTTTCGGCTGAGATCATCACATTACTAGGAGTCCAAAATATATTAACTATTTTACTTCCATGAGGAAATAAATGAAGTACAAACCCAGTAGCTCACAGGCATTGTTGTTCCATGGGAAAACATGAGCTCAAGCTGCAATAGAGGAAGAAATGGTCTGATGTTCTTGTAGATAGCAGAAACAGCGCCCTTAATATGCTTTGAAGTGTTGTATCATTTACATTTTGTTTCTTTGTGATGCTTTTCATAATTTTCATAAAATATACCACACTTGATGCTATTGAGAAGAAATAAAAATCATACAAGATGAAAAGAAGTGCTTTACTGCCAGTGTGCAGCTTTTAGCCTTGATTTGTTATAAAGCTAAGAGACAATTTAACATTCGGGATGGGGAGAGAAGGGGGATTACCTAAGGGATACTGTTGGTGAGGAGAGTGTAATTTTACTGTCAGATATGCTTGGACTTATTTTTGTCAGAGTAATTTGCAGTAATCTATGGGTTATTTGTGCTCTGATTTTCTCAAAAGTACTGTGATGTGTTTCTTGAGACCTATTGTACGGCTTGAGTTAACGTATGACTTAGACTGTACCTGCCCCTCAAGTCCTGTAGCCTCCTTTGCCAGTCATAGAAGGGCACGCTGACATTTGGGGACTTGTTGGGAGGACTTGCAAAGTAGACAGCTACTCTTGAATTCTGCTGGCAATGAGTGCTCACAGCACTCACTGCTGTTCTGCATGGGTAAGAGTGATACCATCCTGGCTTTCAGCTTCTCTTATTTGTAGAGCTATGAATTTGTACTTGTTGCTTTCAGTATTGTTATTTTTCCCCCCCCTCTTCTTTTTTTTTTTCTGTCAAGTGAGTAATTATGTTCTTAGATTTATTTCAGGAAGTCTAATAAGCTATCCATACTCTATGCATACGTAACTTATGGGAGTAAATGTGATGGCTATGTATCTACATAGTACAAAACACATTTATCAGTTTTAATATTGGCCTATTTTTAAATTACCTAAAGGTGTGTCCCCCTCTTCTTCCAGAAACTATGCTTTATCAAACTTAAATAAGGATACCATTTAAATTATTGCAGTTGTATTAGATCCCAGTCATTTGTATGTTTTATGTATTTTGTAGCTATATTTTTAAACATTTATTGCAAATACACTTTACAATTCTAGTAGAAAATTACTTTTTGTGTTTCTGTAATGATCCCCTTGAGGTTATTTTTGCATAAATCCTTTCTTCTATTTTCAGATACAGATCTGTTTTGCAATAGAGAAAAAAGCATTTGTAGCAAAAAATGCAAATTAATATTTTCGTATTAAAAAAAGTCCTCTATGGGACTTAATTTCTGCAATACGATGATCAGAGGCACTCTTTTTAAGGAACTGGTAATTTGTATACTTTATTATAATTACAAATTCCTCTTTGTAACAAAATACGCAACTGCTATCAGTTTTGTTACAATGTCATTGTACTTATTTGAAGAGGAATATTTTCTATATAGTTTACAAATTTGTCATGGACAATTTTCTGTTAAGCCTAATAATGGATTCCTTGAGTACTTGGTACCTCAGAGGAGCCTGAATAGACTTTGTTGCAATTTCTTATAAATTTTGGTAATTCCCTTTTTATGTGTTTCATTTGTCTTACTATATAGTTCTTTACTCTGCTCCTTTTTTTTTAAAATCCATGTTGAGTCATCACAGGAAGTTCTTGCTAAACCTCTGCAAAAATTTGATTCTTGAACTTCATGATCATCATTTTACATTGTACTAATTTGTGAAGGGATACACCCTTGCATGCTGATTTATAACAACTCTTATTGAACTTGAGGACATCTTTATCTGTATTCCATAATATCATTTGTATTTTATATGGAACATAACCTGCTAAAAAATTATGCTTTGTGGTAAGTGTCCCAGTTAATATCTCTGATTTAACGACTTCAGATGAAGTGAGCTGATACTAGTTTTTACTTTAAACTATTAGAAAAACAGGATATAATTTTTAAAGGTTTCAATTAGTTTTTATTTATTTTATGTTTAGATGTCTTCTAAGTTATGTGAAGTAAAGTAGAATTCCACTGACTATATTGTTAGTGTACGATTTATAGAATTGCATATCACCAAAATGCTGTGCTATTGCTGCCAAGTTGGAGTGCAAGTCTGAATTCTGATAATTAGTTCCACTTCACTCATTGCCTAATTGAGTGTTAGCCATTTTCTAAGTTTAAGAAATTAATATAATTTGGCATGTAGGTATAAGACTATTTTTGTTAGGAATGACCTTATTGGTATATGCCAATATAGTATATTGAAAAGAGAGGTTTCAATGGAGAATTTTTGTCTGCTTTAGGAAGAAATTATCTGGGTAGTTGTGTCTGTTGGTTGTCTTAAAAAAATTCACAGACATTCCATATTTTTAAAATATCTTCAGTATCTTAGAATTTCTATATTTTTGATTCCACTCACTGAATTATAACTTCTTACTGAATTGTCATGCTTTTTTTTGGCCTAGACATAATGATTTTAGGATTTGGGTTTTTTTATAGATAGAGTTGTTTTTCTTACAGTATAGAACAAAAATTTTCTCCTTAATTTCTTTCAGTCCATAACTATTTCATTGAGAACTATCACAAAGTACATTATTCAAAGAAAATTGTTGTAGAACTTCTCAGAAGGAAGGCAACCTCTGTCAAGCTTTGTAAGATCCTTTTACGGGATCCACTTTTTTCCCCTAACTTAGTTATTAAAAGGGCAACATGGAAACCAGAACAGCAATACTTGCCTGTGTCTTAGATACCTGTCTTGCAATAAACATTCTTCATAGCAAAGGTCATTCATATTTTAGAATGTAACATGCTTCATCCAATACACCCACTGGCTCCCTAGATGTAATTAATACAGATGAACACAGACAATCAGCACAGACCAGAAAGGGCTCAATCAGTTCAGCAAAGAAATAGCAATAAGCAGTGGTAGAATGCCTTCACAAAAAGCCCCAAAACCAAAAACCCCAAAAACTCAAACCAAAAACCCCCAAACCCCCACCTTATTTAATCTATATAGGTTTTGGAAACATAGAAAATACTACCAGAAGATAAACCTGAGAAGCTTGCGCTGTATACTGTGTCTCCTAAAGGCACATTTAGGAAAATTACCATTGGGATGAATATTTTAATTTCTATGTGTACTAACTCAAATGAAAATTGTGAGTTGTTCTAAATTCTGAAAGATAACTTCCAAAGATATTCCACATTTAAAATTTTCTGAGCACTTTTTTTTGTCTTAGATTTGGTTCTTTAGCTCTGATGACTCACTGATATTCTTTATAGTCCATTTTTCTAATTGAAAAAAATACTGTGGATTTGACATGCATTGCCATTCACAGTTGCATTAATTTCTACGGTGGCATTTACAGCAAGCACATTTTCTGGGAAACATGTCTTTAAATACTGGTGTACTTGAAAGGGGGAGAGCTGGAAAATGGGAGGCAGAGGCCCACTGTGATATATTGCTGGCCTGGTACCAAAAGATACCAAGTGTCTTGTGTCAAGTCATTGTGAACATCACAGAATCAGTCCCCTAGGTGATCATAGTGAGAAATAATACATCACTTTCATAGGAAGGTTGAACTACTCCTGTTGGTATGGGATAGAATATTTTTCTGATAAGCTCTAGAAACACTGTATTGCGATGTGTAGTGTTTCAAAAATACTATACATCTGTATGCACCGTTTAGGTTTGTGCATGTGAACTTGTACCCAGTTTAAATGCATGTTGTATTCCATTTTCCAGTAAAGTTACCAGAGGAGTAAAAGAAAAATTTGCTGGGCCTATTCTTCACTTAGCTTTTTATTTTTAACAAATGAAAAATACGTAGAGCAGTTGTCATTTGTTAAAGTGTAGCAGAAAGAGCGAAACAGGCCAGTGGATGCTTCATCAAGAACGCTCATTCAGAATGATGAATGTGGCTAAACACACATTTGTTCGTAAAACTTGCAGAGTGGATGAGCATCATTAAGCATGAGGAATAGGTGCAGCACACTGAGAAGAGAGTGGAGCAAACAGATGTTGTGAATTTTCGCAGACATCCTTCATCCACCAGTCCATCATTAATATGGTTGAAGGTGATCCTTTCTTTTTATTTAATAAGCACAAACAAAGTGTGTGTGCTCTAATACTGCTGAACACACTTTTTCCAGAGGGAATAGGGTTTAGATAGAGGGCTACTAAAATGCACATAGGTTTTCTGTTTACACACGGTGATAGCATGTCAACTTTTTGAGCTTGCACGTATGGTTTGCCATGGCTGCTTTCCTCTCTGCGTGCCTTTATTCAACAAGCTTCCCAATATAAAGATCTGAGTGCCAAGAGAATGCCCTGAAAATCCATTTGATCTGTGGAATTTACCTTTTTGAAGATTTAAGGGCTAATGCCGGTTTGTTGTTTCTCCATTCGTGTGAAAAAATTCCTTTGTATATTGTCATCTTTCCAGGAATTTTGTAAATTTTCAGTCTTGGATATTAATTGCAATGTTTCTCCCTGCATAATATTTTAATTCCTGATGTCCAAAAGGCTTGGAGGAGTGTGTTTTATCTTTACCTCACTTTTAAAGTCCTTTTGATCATTTTTAATACTTTCTTCTGCAGTGCTGGACTATAGAATTTCAAGTCTGTCTTTACGAGTACTTAACAGTCTTCTTTTCATATGGAGAGCTGCTTTTGTGGTGGTGGTGTACATCTATAAAATGCTCACTCTTAGTTTACCAAAGAGTTTGGTTTTTTTAATGTACTATTTCATGTTAATTATTAGCCATTTATGTAGAAAAGAGTACAGTCTTTTACAGCAATAGGCGTGCTCTTACAATCAAAACAGTGCTTAAAGGTCTTCTCACATATTTGCATGAGCTAGGCACTCCCTCTACTCCTGAAGTTTCTGCCAGCTTCCTGGGAATTTTCCTATGTGTCCTTAGCCTTGCACAATAAGTGTGTTCCAAATATTCATATGCATGAATTTTTACAAGTACAGAAAAATTTTTACAGGAGTACAGGCTTAAGTGAAAGTTGCAGGAAGGTGACCTTGAAATGAGGAGAGGAGAAAGCAAAAATCTAATTTTGAAGTACCCTAAGTGTGAGAGGTTAGACAGTGGTCAGTAATACATTTCCCTGTTTAAAGTCATGCATCCCCTCTATAGACATGTCCCAGAATGGAAATGATCCCTTTTCATGTATTTTACACTAGCAAATTAATTGTGAGTCAAGCAATCCTGATGTTTTCTCCACAAAGCAGGAGAGGGGAAGAAAAACAATAACCTAATAGAGCCACTTACTCTAATTTGTTCATCTCTGCGTTTTGTAATAATAATTATAATTTTCTTGTTGAATTTTTGATAGCTTTTGAAGTGTTAGTGAAGATGTTGCATAGAAACATTATGGAATATTGTGCCAACAATGGTAAATTACTCTCATTAGGGAGAACAGAACAACCTTTCATATCTTTTCTGAGGTTCATACAAATAGGTGATTTGTACCAGAGGCAAGGTCTCTAGCAAGAAATCCCAAGAGCCCTTTTAGATTCTGCAGACTTTTGAATTTTGCAATATAGAACTTATCAAACCACTTTCTTTCTACCCCTCCCTCCACCTTTTATTCTGCAAACTTTATTTGTCTTTACTAGATACACAGAATTGGTTTGGGTTTTTTTTTTTCACTGCTTAGTTATGAAAAACACTATCATGGGTTCTTTTTAGCATGAAGATTATTAGAATTAAAGAGAAATCATTTGGTGACCTTGTTAATATTATACCTTTCTGTGCTTTGATTTCAAGTAACTATTATTGCCTAGTCAAGTTGCTGGGCTATGCTAGATATGACTAATTGGTTGCCTAAAAAGAGATTTTCACTGTGGTAGTGCACTGTATTTGTGGTCACTTCTGCTAGCATATTTTTAGTCTCCTGTTTGGGAAGAACATACAAACTGATCTTTTATTGCTGCAGAGAAGGAATGCTTGTAGACTTAGGGGCTGGTGGGTATTCTTTTTGAACATCAGACTGTGTCAATGAGTAAAAAATCATGGGGTTTGAATTACAACCTCTTTCTAAAAATCTGTTTTAATGACCAAAACCTTTGGTAAGGTAAGTTTTGTTGTAGGCTGCCCATGATGTGAACATGGGAATAGGGAATGAGCCCAGCAGGCTAAGTAAAGGCAATACTGATACTCTGAGAGCAGAAATTTTTTTCACTGGCAGAGTGGTAATATGCAAGATTAGTTTTTATTCTGTGTACCATTTTTGGAGACTTAAAGAAGGGTTTTGAGGGTGAAAGTCAGGAGGCAAGAATTCGTTCAGGGCACTGTAGATATTACTGCTCACTCACTCAAACTAAATGACTTGAAGGAACTTTGCAATAAATGATTTGAAAAATATTGGAACAAAAATTCTATCCATTTGCCCAATAATACTCAAAACCTACTTAAGGTAAACTTATCATTCGTGGGTAAGTGTCCAGTTGTTGGGGTCAGCTCTGCTTAGACATTCATGTGCCTTTAAATGTTAATACTATAAGTGGAATGTAAAGTAAAATTTCTTTCTTGTAGATAGGTAAGAAGGGCTTGACCTGTATTTTCACAAGGTCTCCTCTGATAAGGTACATCCTTATAAATTCAGGACTAAGCATATAAACATATATTTTCATACAGACTGTTTTAAAGATGGAATGTATTCTTTTTACTCTGCTGCTTTTTGTGCTTTCCCAAAACCAAAAGCATTTAACAAGCTACCTCATTTTTATCACTTTTAATTTCCTTTTGAAATTCTTCTGATACATAGTACATACAAGATTTAACAGTAGCCTATCATTATGGTGTTGCATAACATACTTTTACTCTCCTATCTTCCTTTGGTCATTGTTTTTCTCCTGTTTCACAGATGCATTTTTAAGCTTTTTATTCCACATTAAATGTTTCTCTGTGTATTTTCTCTCAGAAAATGTAAGTTAATAAGCAGTAATCTGATGAGGAGTGCTGTTTTACATGATCTTTAACATTTGTTCCAACTTTCATTGAGTGTGGGACACTTCAGTTGTTTTATTCTTATTTATAGTTGGGGCTGAATGATGGACCAGATCAGAAAAAAAAAGAGTTCCTAGTCAACTCATTTCCTTGTTGCTGCTTGTCATGCAACTCCAGAAACAGTTGTTCCAGTTGAAGGGTTACTGTGGAAGCACAAATAGTGGACCTGCAAGTCTTGCTCAGACTACACTCTGAATCTGCTAGACCGAACTATATAAATACTAGTTCAGTGAAATCATCTAATACTGAAGTTGTAAATTTATGGAGTAGTCATTTGTCTGTAATAGTTGTTCCAAAGGGGACAGCTTTCTGTGTCAATTTAAAAGAATATTTAGCAATGTTGCTTTATTAATAATGGCTTTTCCAAGTAGACTTAATCTTAAAAAAACATACTTCATATTCAGTTATGAATTCCTCATTAGATGTTTAGATATAAATTGGATATAACTCTTACCTCATTGTGTATCTTGTCCTCAGTCAGTGCAGCATTTTCATCTGCTAAACTGTATGGAAACATATACTGGACGGACAGTAAGCAAAAATGTTTTCAGGATTCATTTTCATGTGCTGATACTTTCAACTTCATAGTCCCTGTAACAGTCTGTAGTTCACCCTTTGTTGAGAAACATACAATAGATTCTTCATAAACTGAGAAACTTGTAGGGAAATAAAATTGATAATGTGAGCAATTATTTTAGATGTTACTCGGGGCCCACATGCAGTAGTTCTAGTTGGAATTTATTAGTGGCACGTGAATGAAAGTATCCACGTCAAATTAGGATGTTTTATGAGATACTGCATTCTGTATTGCCCTAATTTTGTCCCATGTGTTTCCTAATATTTTCACGTGTTCCTTTTTCAGAGCTTAAATTTACAATTAGATTAGTTTTGATTTGCTTTAGGGTTTGTGATACAGAGAGAATAAAATTCTTGAATTCCATCAAAGTTAATGCTAAACTACCATTGAAACAATTCCTCAATAAATTTTAAGTACTGAAATAACATATAAATAAGAGCTCCTTGAATACTCTGAGGTGTAAGTATACCTGTCAAGTCTAAATCCTTTTCCTGATAGATTAACAGTTCCCCCAGTAACCTGAACCTTTATCAGTAATGTGCAAATTTACAAGGAAATGATTGGATCAGTAGCCTGTATAGGTTGACACCAGCCTGAACATGTCATGGCAGCTCCAACATTTGTGATACAAAATGATGTGTGTGCACGCATAGAGATAATCTCCCTGGGGGGGGGGTATTGTGTATGTTCACAGATTTCTTTTTAGTGGATGGAGTAAGTGTTGGCATATGTGCATGTGCTGATACCAAACTAGGGGAATTGTATGCAAACTCTGGTGATGGTGAATCACGTTGTTCCCACCCTGAACCAAACACCAGCATGGAAGTTTCAATTCCTAATTCTAAAGCTGCTCTTTTTACCCCATAGGAAAGGTATTTGAACTTTCTATGCGGGATACTTTTCTTCTTGTTAAGAGAGGAATAATGATAGTACCTGACTTCAGAAGAGGTAAAAGGGGACAGATACCTTAACTAAACTTAACTGATGGGGACCACAGTGTGTTATGGAAATGCATGTGAGAAGATTACTGTTTAGTAAGAAGAAAACCTTTCAGATTATGTTAAAGGGAATCAAGGGTATGCACTGTTTCTCTTTCAAAATCAGTATCAGGGTATTTAGAGGACAGGCTCTCACTATTATGTTAAATTGTGCTACCTACAACATGAGCTTCTGTCTTTGCTAAAGCTGCCAGTTTTTATAAACAACTGAAGACAGAAAGGGTTTACTAAGAATAATGTTGAAGCCCAAAAGAATCCTGCAGCCTATAAATCTTAATAGAGGTTCTAAGATTCCAATGGGCTGCATGTGTCTCTTTTACCCAACCTCACTCCATCTTGGCTCCCCTGTGATGACTGCAATTTTCTTGAAACACAGGCACAGTAACTTGAATTTACTCGTGGCACTATTTGCCTACAAACAGGAATACATGCATATAACCTATGCAAATCAATAAAAGCATGTCAAGACCCCTTAGATCGCAGTGCTCTGCTAAAATGCAATTTATCATGCTGCAAATGAGAGTAAGAGACTAGGTAACAAATAGTATCTGATCATTTAACTAGCACCTGTTGTCATGCATTTGAAAACTGCATTTTTCATTTGACATACAGTAAATTGCATTTTCATATATATTGAATGGAAGAGGGGACTTGGGGATGTACATATGCAGGATTTCATCAACAATGGAAGTTTTACAGCTGCTTGCTTGAAGAGGTCATATCAGAGTCTAAAAATTTATTTGTTCAATTGTTGGGAATGCAAAGTATCTCTAGCTATTTAGAGAGAAAAATATAAAAAGGGAAGCTTTGATGCTGCTTCATAGCATTGCTAAATGTATAATTACTAGGAAACATTTTAAAAAGATATCTGAATCCGGCGGGTGTTTTAAAATTTATTCTAAGAATGTGCCTGATCAAGTGAAAAAGGGCAACTTCTTTTGAGAAACTTTTTTTAAATTTTCCTGAGGACACATTCTCCTCATGGTACCCAGTCATTAAGACTGTTCTAACTGCCTTTTTTTTCCCCTCTTTTTTTTTTGGATAGAAAGCAAACAATTACTTCAGATGTATACATGTGATGGAGACCTCTATGGAGTTTGGAGATTACATTAGTTTGCAAAGCTAAGACATGAATATCAGTCTTGAAGCATATCCCTTTCTAAAATATCTAGGATTTGTCAGCTACTGTAAAATTTTTGCTCAGATTAATCCAGTTATGGTTTTGGGTGGATCTTTTACTTCATAAAGAAATGGTCTTGGAGTCACAGGCAAATCCAGGGCAATAAAGATCTTTTCCACTGGACTTTGCAAATGCTCATGGATTTTTCTGCCACAGTTGATGTAAACTGATCTTTGGAGCATTTTCCCTTTGTATATCTCTGTTTTTAATGATGTGTAGTTCAGTTCACGGCCTTAGTGGAAATGTTCACGTGGGTATTAGGGTTTTCTTCAGCACTGAAAAAATAATCTCTTTATTTTAGCCACTGCCTAAGCAATTTCTCACACCTTTGTCTTGCACTGTTATTTGCTGTCTTTTCATCCACTCTGAATGTCGCCCCTAGTGCTGGCTATAGAAATGGTTTTCTGAAGTGTATGAGCAGTTTTAAATGTTGTAGAACATATGTGAACTTTTTCTCCAAGTTGAAATTTTGAAAGCAAACAGTAGAACAAAAAAATTCTTCACTTCGTCTCCTGCAAGAACTGTGTACCCAAGAATATTTTTTATAGTATTATGTTTTAAGACTCAGTGTACTGTCATTAGACTAGAGACTTATATTTTTTTAACTTCCATTACATAAAAAATGTAGATTTTATTGATATACATCCTTTTTGTAAAGATACATTTGTTAGGAGAAGAAAGAGATTGTAGCCTTACTGATATAAATGAGGAAATTTAAATAAGGTTTTAATGTACAGACAATTTTTACTAACAGAAGTGACATAATTGTGGTAAGTTAGGTGTAAATGCTTATTTGAGAAAAGTCCTTCAAATGCTTATTAAAAGCAAAGAAAATGCAAACCAGTGTAAAGATAAACTGGTTTGCAGTGTTTCAGCTTGATTTTGCTAGCAATGAAATGTAAATTGTGTTATGGTGCAGAAAACTATGCCAAGTCATGGGTTTTATTTCAGATCATTAGTATGATGAGCATGTTGTGTTTATGTGAACAAAACTCTGATGAACACTAATCTGAATGGCTACTTAGTCATTTCAATCAGTTGGTAATTATTGTTTGGCAACAAAAATACCAGTTTAGTCCAATAAAACTGCTAGCCTTATATAATTATTTTGGTAATTCTTTCCTTTTAGAGTCTTGTCTCAGTGTCGTGTGTTAGTATGATTATTCAGCTTTTACTTTTCTGATTTTAATGTTCCGGTGGCTTCACCTCAGACTATGGGCAAGTGTATATGGGAATCACCCTTTGCAGGCAGCAGGAATATGTACATGCTTGAGGTAAAAACCCCAATTTAGACAGCGTGGAATGATGAGTTTGTTTAAAAAAAAATAAAATTAAAAAAGGTAATTAAAGAATTTAGAGAAATTACTGAATCTTACTTCTGTAAATGGCAGTCCTTAAGGAGGTAAGAGTCTTTAAGTGGATTTTGATGATCCTCGGGGGTCCCTTCTAGCTTAGGATATTCTATTATTCTATGAAGCATGTGAAAAATATGTGTTTTGAGGTATCACATTGCTACTATGTTTGTGGAGTTTTTTTGTTTGTTAGTTGTTTTTTTTTGGGGGGGAGCACGGCAGCGTTCTGTTTTTCACCCTAAGTGCCAGTTTCTTTTGAAAGATCTGGCAGACCCCCTCCACAACCCCAGTTAAACCCATGGGTACCTCAAGAAGGGACACCAGCAGCGTGAGGGTCTGTGCCTGCACAGGGGCACTTGAGTGGTGGGTTTATTTCTACTGCTGCCACCGGCCCCGTGTGGTTTTCTGTGGGGCAGCTGGGGCCTGGCAAGGCCAGGGTTTTGGTTCTCAGTGCCAGAGAGCACATGGGGGCGGCAGCTGCTTGGGGCTGTTTCACATCCCTTAATACTCGGAGGAGGAAAAGAACTAATTTCTCCTGCAGGCTCATTGCTTCCCATCTTTTGACACCCCACCTGCTTGCAGGGAGAGAGTAAAAGCAGTGAAAAACACTGACACTGGTCCACTCCTCCTCTGGCTTAAAAGGTGACAGTTTTTCTTCTTGCCCTGGGGATGCTGGGGTTACGGAGAAGCCTTGGAAATCTTTGATTTTGCACATTTAAACATCAGGTTTGCTTAAAGAGGAGTGGATGATATTTTCAGGAAGACTGCCACGAGTGTGTGTGGATGCCCCAAGGAATTGTTTTCTGCACCTCTCTAGACTCAACATTTTATTTATTTTCCCTCACCTATTGTTAACATTTGAAACTTGGATAAGACAAAATAGAAGCTACCGCTCTGTTAGGAGAAAGTTCAAAACTTAATTAGCACATGGCACTGCCTTTCTGGCAACTTGCTGCATACTGCACCTGTGTTTTAGAAAGGTCGTGCACCTACTTCCTAAGACGGAACTGCATTTCTGAGTGGTGGGCAGTATAAAATCCCCCAGAAATCAGAGGGTAAAATTGTGGCAAAGGTGTAAAAATACTGAAATGAGGGGTTTGTGCTCTGCTCGCCAAGAGCAGAACAGGCAACTATTTTTTCCTCTTATGGAAGGATTTTTTTCCCTAAATAATTTGAATATGATTTGGTATTATTTCTTGTTGATAAAACTCAATTTTTGTATGTTTATGTTTCGGTCTGATCTATTTCCTTGTGTCTAGAAATACATTAGAATTGTTTTAAAATGAGAAATGTGCCAACTAGGATTGTTTTGGTGCAAAGATTTCTATTTAGTTAGCAGAGAGAAGGATAGAGAATTTTTTAAATAAAGCATCTTTGAATTGCTTGAAAAGGGAACAGAAAACACATATTTTAAATATTTTGACATAGGAGGTCAGAAGGGAAGTGTTTCATTTTATTGTTTCAATGTTTCAATGTCTCCTATCTGTAGAGTCTACCCTGTTTTAAAACTTCTGTGAAAAGTAGTAGTTCTTAGTAAGAAGTAGCCCCTATGACATTCATTTGTAATACCACACAAATGCTGTGACTTTGCCAGCTGTGCTTCTTTTTAGTGTAGAAGGCTCCAAACTATTCTTGATACTTGTTCTGAAGATAAATTAGTGGCTTCTAAATAATGCAGTGAACCCTAATTCTCTTTGATTAGTAGCGAGTTAGATGATAGCGACCCATTGAAATTGGTCATCAGCATAAATAATGAGTGAATGAACTGATAAAATGCAAAGTCACCGGCCATCATAAATCAAATGAAATCCACTTTCTCTGGAAGTCACTGAAATTAGAAGTCCGTGCTCCTATTAATTATTTTGCCTTCTGAAGACGACAGTGTTATAAATCAGCCTTGAAAGGCACTTCACTTAGGAAGCTGAAAGAGTAAGACTGCCTGCAAATTGTTTTGTATACGCACCTAATTGTTTCTTAAGTAACCCACCTTTTGTAGTATGACTGCTGAAAAGCAAAAAGTGCACCCAAAAGTGTAGATTAATGAAAGCAGCAGATACTTCTGTAAGAAAATTATTTGGTCAAAATAATAGCTGTGCCTTATGCATTGGTCAGTCTGATGCTGAACCTACTGTTCATGTTAGGCAGGGTTCCTTCATCAATTTGAACTTTAGGGGATTCTCATTTATTAGCTAGATATAATTAAGATGGCAATAAGAAAATTGTCAATAAAAAAGTCTGGAGCAAGAAAAAAATGGGCATGCAGACTAATTTAATTTAAAATTGCGCTGTGTATTTGTCTAAACAATATACTGCAAGAATTTGGAATGGCAGGTAAATGCTTCTTGCCAAAAACGAGTACATATTTCTGTTGTAGTTTATCAATGCATTTATGTGTATTTAGATATGAAGACATATCTGTAGGGCTTTTAAAAAAATGCTATACTATCTCTGAAGTTATTGAACACTCCTTGCACAATATCTTAATTTTTCTTTGTTGTGCTGGAACCTCCTTGTGTGTATCATCTGATTATGCCCAAAATGTGTCTTCATTCATACCAGAAGTAATTTAATGAAATACAAGTAAATTTGCTTTGAATCAGAAAAGGTAAATGGTCACAGAACTGTCTTTGGAACATACAGTACAATGGCGTTACTGTCTTGGATGTTAGATTATAGTTTCAGCTTTTCATGTCTTCTCTGATCTAAACTCATTATAGATGTTGAGATTATATGGAAAACACATTGTGATAGGTAGGTGAGAAAGACTGAAAGGAAAAGGTTAAAAAGAGGGATAAAACTATATACATCAGAGAAACAGAGGGAGAAGAGTGTGTATGTGTTTAAGAAAATATATATAAATAGTATATATAAAAGTATAGTGTATAAAAGGTTAGACTCAGTACCAGGCTCTTACTTCATGTATGCTTATCTGATTTTATGTCAATAGTTGACCTGTGCACTAGACAACCAATTATGGAGACAGCAAGAAATATAAATATGTATTCTTTGGGACCTCTGCCTCTCTGCACAAAAAATGTGACTTGACATTATTTTCTACTAAGGCATCATAAAACGTATACTATGATTACTTAAGCCTGTATAACTCTTTTCGTAAATGTATATATTTTCTGAGGAAAAACTGGACAGAAAACAGAATCAAACATTTTCATGTGGAACATGAAAATAATTTTAATTACAGTGTTCTCTCCCGCACTCCTCTATTCTGACGTCATTTATTTATACAAACCTATATGGTGAACTATGAGACTTTTCTGTGTAGTGGTTTTTGGGTTTTGTGGGTTTTGTGGTTTTTTTTCCAAGGCAAATTTGAAAAATGATTAAGTAGTTCCATTTCTGTAAGAGAGACAATATAAAGAGAAGTCTAGAAGATGGCAAGACCTACACAAATCTTCAGGTCAACAACAGTAAGTGGTGGCTGAGAGGGGAAAATACTTTTTCTTTTTTTACCCTCCTCAATATAGGAGTAAGTTTAAGCAACTAAGTAATATCCTGACTATAGGAATAAAGTTTCACTGTAAGGCTTCTCCACCAGGCACTGACAAATAAGTTAAGCAGAATCTACTTAAATGTTTAGTAGTTGCTTTGAAAAGATATTATCCAACTTTGGATATTGTGGAAGTATCTGATAACGGTTTTACTAACTAGCCTGAGACACAAATGGCTGACAGTACTGATCCTCTTCCCATTGCAATAGTAAAGTGACACTGAACCACAGAGTACGTGAAAAAGAGCTCAAGCTATAGCAGAGGAGCCATCAGAGTGTAATGCAAAGGGCACTCAGTTGTTTAACTTAGTGTTTAATCCTGACCATAATAATTAATGTCTAGTTTAGATTAAATCTCGGTTTAGACACTTTTAAAACTCACCATAATATGGAAGCATGGTCTTCTCTACTTAGCTTTTTTTGAGATACCTGGTTGTAAGAAACACATAGAAGCTTTTGTTTATTGCTTAGGATGATGTGTTTGAATGCTTGAAAATCAACAGCCATCGGCTACAGTATCGTGGTATGTATTTGATTGCACAGCCATTCCAGTAAAAACAGTGTTGTAGCTATATAAATAGTACATAATCATCATGATCAACAGAAATGACCATTTTGACTGGTACCCAAGCCAAGTGAAAGGCTTTTTCTCCCATGCTGGCTACCCTAGGTGGCGTAGGCAGACTAAGGGAAACGTTGACCAGCGGTCTCCTCGTATCAGCCATTCTAATGCCACCTCAGGCCTATTAGCAGCATTACTAAGATGTGTTTCCACCATGGTGCCATGGATGTCAGGTGGTGGAACAACATGGCAAGAAAATGCAAAAGATTGAGCAAAAATCCAGTTCCAAGAAACAGGAGGGGTTTCGATTAACATGAGTTATAATATCTTGTACTACTGTGGGGTCTCGATGGTTTATGTCCTTAAAGTGCTAACAAGCTTTAAGGATCTCAGAAATTGTAGAATTTGAAATGGAATCAGGGACAGAGCTGGAAATAAAGCTGGATTTTGTAGAGTCTGCGCTATGCTTTGTTTTTTCTTGTAGCTTTTGTGCATACATACTACTGGATGTTTCTGGAGTAGCAGATAAAATAGATTTAGTATTGCAACAACTATGTAACCTGTAGTTAAATACTTGATATAAATTCTCAGATGATATTAAGAAAATATGCGCTGTCATAAACTGATTTTCAAAACATCTGCCTTTTTAATTTTTTTTTTAATTTATACAAAATTCCCCACCTGCTCTCGAAGATCTTCTTTCAAGCAGTATCTCTGAATTGTCCATTTGAGGGACTAAACACATATTTCCATTTTACTTTATATGATAATTAATAATGTAATTTGATTTGTTACTTTATGGGGAAAAAGTGTTGCATGCTCTCTACAGTTGGATAGAAAACCAAGATAAAAATAGCATCAAATTTTGAATAATGAAGTGAATAAGGAGTTAAGTTTCTTATAATGTTTCTTGTTTGATCCTTCGTTTTAAAAAAATAAATAAATAAAAAAGCTTGCATGTAAATATATTTTTATGTATGCTAAGCGTAAAGATAGCTCTGTCCTACCATATTGATTTATTAGATTCTCTGACATTTTAGTTGTGGTCGTTATGTTATATTTATGAGATGAATGTTGGATTCCCTCATTATGTTATCCTCATTTATTTTACATACTTTTATGGCTGGTTGTGCTCAGCTTTACATTTAAAGCTTTATTGCAGCTGTTAGTGTTGGGGGGAGGGGGAGACAAGTGCTTATTGATCAAAATTTACATGTTTACTGTTGTAATAATGATTTATGTAATCTTTTTCTACATATAAGGGCTTTCTCTGAAATAAAATAGTATAGTTCAGGAGGTCTCTTATCTGAAAGAGGGTTTTGTTTAGGAAGTTAGTGACTGGACTTATCTAGGGGAAAATGGTGAACACTTCACCAAACCGATGTTGATTTTTTTCACTTTATAAAAAAGTGCAGGTGATCTTTATAATTTGACATTTTATTTACAACTGCTTTACACTCAAGATGAAGCAATACTAATGCTAGAAATTATTATTTCTCATAGATCCTCTTTCATTTAATGATCATCTGATCACTTCAAACCTTCCTTGATTTAGCTTTATGACTCAATGTAGTAGTCCTGAGTGTCCTTTTTGTAGCAAGGGAGACAGAAACCCTGAGATTTGACAAATATGGCTGCAACTGGGGTACCCTTTGTGAGAAGCTTTAAATGTACCCAGGCTAGAAGGTCCTGAACATTTACCTACCCTTCTGAGAGTTTCTGAAGTGCACTGGGAAAGCCCCTTCACTCCTGCAGTGGTAACATCTCTCTGAAAACCTACACTCAAGTAGCTTGAGTAGTGTGAAATAATATAGTGGTAGAAGTGGCAATGGTAACATATCTGAGAACTTCTGTCATAGGTTCACTAATGAAATATGTGCAATTCTGTACAGGATCTGGCTCACAGTTTGTAAATGCCTAGTTTTGAAGATGGAAAGAATTGATGTGATGTTAGGTAGCTATTTTTATGTAAAGCAGAGTTGCAACTCTAGTACTTTGACTCTGGAGTTGATAGTGTAGTTAAAATTTGGCAGTGATCCTAAGAAATAATTTCTTATATAATCTATACCTTCCTTTTGATTTTCTGGGAATAATTTATTTGGAATTGCTGTGTGCTATATAAATTCATCATTGTTTTTACAGACTCTGAGTGTTGTGAGCAAATGATTTCTAATCAAGATTTCTAGGTTACTGTTCATAATTAAGCTTAGTATTGTGTATAATTCACTGTACCACATTTTCCACTGACAGCCACGTAAATTAGATATCATCACAAGGGTTCTGGAGATTTATATTGTTGTAAGGGATACACTGTAGCCTTTTCCCATAAACTAAAGTGTGTTTTTCTAGCGTGTAGAAATTCTGTAAAAAACCTGCGTTTTGTCATCCAAATTTTGAGCTGATGTGTATCTGATGTATGGCCTGCAGACATGTTTTACAGCTCTTCTGTACTCAGTGGTGCTTCTCCCACCAAATACACTTTGGATAACACTGAGTAGATAGCACAATTTTTAAGGATTTATATCTTGTAAAGCAAAGCATAAATTACTTTGATTAATACATCTTAATATAATTTTTCTGTAAAACTGTATGCACAACTACAGGATGTACTCTGATGGTAGGTCTTTTATTCTGGAATGTTATTCATCCCCAAACAGTCCTCTGCATCTTCTGGCATTTGATTTTCATTGGTATGATTTCTGACTCTTTTTTTAATAAGCATACTTCTGAAATACAAATTAGTTTTTTTCTAAGGAATCATTATCATGTGCTATCATCAAAGTTTATTCACTGAAAACTTGAGAAAAAGGCAATGAAAAATAATTTTGATTGTTAATGGAAATGTATTTTTGGTCTTAAACAGCTTCCCTCAGCAATAATTATAGTTATGCCTCTTGGGTGTTTCTGGACTTATAAATTTATATCCAGTAGTTCTTTTTCGTTTAGTAGTTAATCTTTTACAGAACACTGCAAATTTTTACTTCTAACTAATATTAGGAGAGTCAGGAGAGTATATTCTTCTATCCATCCTTTTAAAATATAGATTTTTTTTTTTCTGTATTACTAAGAAATGTCTGTGTCTATACTGTACACAAGCTGAAGTGTTTTATCATTGAGGAGTTGAGTTCTGAGTGTCACTTCTAAATTTGAAAAACATGGATTCAATCAGTCCCTATGATTTATTAGGATTAACACCAAGAGAATTAAGTATCCTTGTAGAAAGAAATTTCTGTTATTCAGCCACCATGATACAATTTTTGTAGAAAAGCAGAAGCATAGAGAGTGTATTAATTTGGGGGTTTAGAAGTTAATATAAGGCACAGGTCATAGTAATAAATAAAGACTGAATTAGTCGAGCAATATTTCACTACTGAAGTAGTTATTAAAAGATGAGGCTTTTTTCCTCCTGCAGTATTTTCGTGTCCTGTTATTAATCACATGTTTCTGTAAACCACTGAGGTATAAATCCTCCCCTTCTGCTGGAAAAGAGTTACCTTTGAAAAGGGATTGGTGTATGACTTTTTCATCGAAATTCCAGCAAAACCTCCCCCTCGTGTTAAAGGTCTTAGAATTAAAGTGTTCTGGTCCTCTAATTAAACACAGAAATATACAAAGTAGCACAAATTTGGCTGCCTGATTTTTTTTTTTTACCTTAAGTATGCAGTTTTTCAGAGTTTAAGAAATGGTTAAAATTAATCCTGTGTGCAGTTACTGAAAGAAGACGCAGGCAACAACTGTCAATAAATCTAGATCTGTTTGAAGCAAACGTCACTAAATCTTAGTCTTGACTGCTCTCTGGTAGTGTCAAGAGCTGCTCTGTAAGATGAATTTGAGGGGAGGATGAAAAAGGTACCATATTAAACCACAGCACTGATAAGTTTAGTTAAGAGGCAGAAGATGTGTCCTTGCAGTGACATTCAGTGGCCGATATTTGTTTCCCTTTAAATAATATGCTGTACATCTATGAGAATGATGGCTTGGTGTTTGTGACATTGCGTCTTCACCAAGGTTACTGGCTCCAGGACAGGCAGTCTCTCCTCTCTTTCTCTCTCACACCCTGTCAATAAATATCCACTTGTCTGAGGAAGTGAGATACAGATTTTACAGCTGACACCAGAGCATCTTCATTTCCAGAAGCAATGAGTTTCAACACATGTGAACGTGAAGTAGGGGAGAAAAAAAATTAAAGGAATATATCTTTCAAGTCTTTGTCATAAGAAAGCAGTTACTTCTTCCAGACAACAAAATCCAAGGTTTGGCAATAGTATAACACTTCAAGTTTTCCAATGAAATGAAGAAATTTCTATTATAACAATAGCAAATTAAATTCAGCCCAAGGCTTTGTCTTAAAACCAGATAAATATATTCCCTTTTCTGTGTTATATATTAAAACATGTATATATTTCCACTTTAAAACAAGAAAGTAATTAAAGAACAGTATCATATATACATTGTGATTTTCTGCTCTATTAATTCAGGGTTCTCACAATCTGGAATTAGATAAACCCCTTCACTCTTCTGTTCTACCCAAGCATGCAACTTTCACAGCTCTCAGCTGAAAAGAAGGAAGGTAATACTCAATACACACAAATGCCTGTATGTGTAATAAACTAGGGATATCTAACTGGGATTTTTACTGCATGTGGAGATTTTAAGTGAGAAGTTATATAACAAAATGAACAAATCTCAGTCAATTGGAAAATATCTCAAATTTTCTAATCTGTAGCCTATTCTTTCCCTGAAGAGAAAAGCAAATAATTCAGTGGAAATAATTTATTAATCTTTGGTTTATTTCACCTCCAGTTCTAATTTATGTGAGCTTGACATCCATGAGCAAAAAGACTCTTGCCCTTTCTTCTGTCTTTTTAATTTTAAAACTAAAATGTGTTAAATGTAACTAGCAAGTCTGATTTATCATTAGCTGTTACCAAATTGCTAATATGGTCTCTTTTGCTCTCTTCCCCTTCTCCCTACTTCTTCCACTCCCCAGCTTCTCCTCATCCTCCATCTGATCTCTGATTGTAGTCCAAGTCCTGATTTCGTACCACCTCAAGAGGAAGCACTGAGGTTTTTTTAAGGTTTTTTAACTGCTTATTGGCCTGTTTGCATCAATACAGTAGGGAGCACCTATCCATTCTCCCACGAGGGTATGGTTTGCCATTGGAAGAGCAGAGATGTAACCATACAACACTTTTTCAGTGTGGGTGCAGCTGTTTCTGGAAGACTTTTATAGTACTTGTGTCAGGGCTCTGAAGATTCTTTTACCTATATTGTACAGATGTGCTACTGTGAGCAGGACTAAGGCAAGATGTCCTATGTATCATTTTCTGTGCTCTTCTTAGGATTTCCTGCTTTATATCAGTTTCATGATATGTGGAAATACATCATGTGTTATTGGCTTGCTAAAGGCTCTTAAGCTCAGTAAAGAAGCCTCTGAAATGTCAGCCTGAAAACGCACACTGCTTGATATTAAAAAGTGTGGATCAATTGAGAATTGGTATTTCCAGTTGGGAATCAAGTTCTGGGATCTTTCTACAGAGCTAAAAAATCCTGTTCAGGATAGTGTACTATGACAGGAATGTCTCTGAGATTTAGGCTTTTGTTTCTCAGTGTAGTGAGTAAGTGTATCTAAAGTTGAAATAAAAATATATGATGAAGGTTTCTTTAAGTATCTTGAGTCCCCAGATTACATTTGCAAAAGTGGTGTGTTAAAAAAAAAGGTGTCTGTGTCCTCAGGAATTTCTTGTTATATTATTGCCTCTGCATGTCTAAATATGAGGTGTTTCATCTAAGTAGGAGGAACTGTTTGGATTTTGGACTTTCTAGGAAAACCTTGCTAATGTGCTTTTTATTGGAAATTGTCTACCAAATTCTCAATTCTAAAGCAAAGTATTTTAAATCTTTAAAAAAACGGCTATTTTGAAAAAAAGTTGCTATTTTGAATCTCCAATATGATACAGCAGCCTGGGTTATCTGCTTAGTTGCAAGAGGACCTAGAAAGCATTACTTTTCTCCTGTGTTTCTAGAGCCTGTAAGGGTTGTGTCTTTTGAGTCCCACTTACCTGATGAGAAGCTGTCAAAGACAGTGATTTCCTTTCTTTTGCCTCTCTTAAGTACAAGAGCTGAAGACTGGTTGCAGTCTATTGTATGAGGCTTAAGAGATTTGATGTAGGATTGGTAGATGTCAGTGCAATTATGTAAGTTACAACTTCTAACACCATCCTGGAGTATACAAAATGCTGTGCTGTTTCTCTGTAGGTATGTGTAAGGGTTAGTCTCATTCCCATAGAATATGCTGAATGGGTAAAAAGATTGAAGGTAAGTGAATCTCATCATCAGCACCCAATCCAGGCTTGACCTGTTTTTGAATCAAACTCTAAATGATATAGCTGTGTGTCTCTTCAGTATTTGTATCCATACAAAATGACCACATGACTGAACAACTTAGGACCGTGACTTAGGAACTTTAACTCTTGGGTGCTCAAATGTTGCATGAAAGAGATATAAATCAGTATAATCAGAAATAAATAAACAAAACTATGGTAATTGATGGTTTGCCTTGTTTGTTTGTTTTTAATCTACTACATATCCTTACCATATTAAACATTATGCAAATATTTTGAATTGCTTTAAAAATATTTAGCATAGCAAAAGAAGTTCATTCAGTTGTTAAAAAACTTGCTGCATTTTTAACCAAGTTCACTGAACTGTAAATTAAGAGCCGTAAATTAAGTAGGATATCAATCCATTTCTTTCAATTTTATGTTACTACTTTGTGATCTTGTAGTTAGCAATTATGTATGAAAAGTGTAAGAAGTAAAAGTAAGAACTTTTTAGCATCTCTACTGAAAACTCCTCTGTCAGTTGTTTTAAGAAATTTGTTCTTTCTGTACTTTCTTTCTGTACTTTTTAGAGTTATAAGATCCTGATAATTAATGTGGAACTGACAGAATAGAAGAACCTTATGCCTGAAAGCAAGCCCTAGAAATAGTAGTGGGGTGCTTTTCTTGAAGGGCGGAGGGTTAAGGTTCTGATGCTCTTTAGTTAAAGCCAAAACAAAGGCAAAACCCAAAACCCCACAGCCTCTTAAAAAAGAATATTGAAGAAACTCATATATGCATAGAATGAAAACAGAATGGAAAAGCATACCAAAGAAACCCCCCAAACCTTATGCATAGGATAACTGCGTAACTACTGCACTCTACAAGGATGAATAGTACCAAACTTTTGTTCTCTTATACATATTATGCATTGCTTATAAGTTCTTTAAAGTGTTTCTCCCCTATGCCCAACAAGTAGTCTAGATGCACTTTTTGTTTAAAAGTTAAATTTTAACCTGTGAATTGTCTGTAAAAGCATATTATGACTTTATATACATTTGTTTTCTGATTTATTCAAAGTATCATCCGCTGACCCTTAGTGGAAAGAAGCCCACATTTTTATTCTTTTTAGTTTCTATTAGTACTGCAGCTTTGAAAGGGGTAATAATGGAATTCTATCTTATATGCCAGCAAAAAGAAGTGTTAGTTTACGGCTATAGGGTCAGATTTTAATCTTCCTATTGCGCCTTTGTAATCCAAACTCTGAGTTGTTAAGAAGTGCCCCATTGAGTTAAAGCAGAATATAACTCACAATAACTTATTAGTGTTATGCACCATATTCTGGTATGTTAAGCCTGGCCTTCAGTTCCCAACCTGGTTTTCAAAGGTGTTAGCACATATCAAATTATGTATTAAGTGTAAAATTATAACTACAGAGAAAAATAGACGAATATTTTCTCCTTACCACAACTTCGCATCAGGCTCAGGAAAACTTATATATTTAATTTAATCTGCTTGTCAAACACAAAACAATGTTTGTTACCTGCTTTCAGGTGTTTTCTGCCCTTGCCTTTGTAAACAGGAATAACTCTGAGAGGATAGTACACCCTTTAGGTGTAAGCACTCCCTGCTATGTTGGTAGAGTATTTGATTCTCTGATTCTCAACCATAGTTAATTTTAGGTAGAGGGAAAATAATAAAATATCAGATTGGGATATCTAATTTAGAACTGAAACTGAGTCTCTACACTGGTCCAGACAATTTCTATGAAGTGCTTTGTATATGTATTGAGGAAGATTAATATTGTTATTTTTCAGAAATTTTTGCACAAACCCTTGCTTATTTTTAATATTGACTCTAGACTAGCAATTCTGGAGGTGACAAAACATGTTCTGGTGAAAGTAAATGTTCGCTTTCAAGAGTTCCCTTACAGACACGTTTAAGTTCATTGCAAATGTTTCTCATTAATTTACTGATGTATAGTTTCTTTCAGTAGACAAAAGGAAAGAGGAGGGAGGTCTATTGAACTGTATGTTTTTCACTTTGACAAATGGTGAATTTCATAGTGGTTCACAGGGAGTTCTGTTGAGTTGCCTCTTACAATAAGATGTAGTGCTACCTTCCTGTGCACCACTTGGAGTGTTCATCCCTGCTCTTTATCTAGGGTCATTGATTGCTCATCTCTTTTATGGGTGCAAACCTAACTACATGATTTGCAAAAGAAATGTGACCAGTAATAGTGGCTGTATTTTTTGAAACAGATAGAAAGTATTACCTGAGTCTTGGACCGGCACTCTCATCACTGAATTTATTTATAAATGTTAGTATCAACAGATACAACAATGCCATAGTAACGAAAGATACCTTCTGTTTGCACTGTAACTGAATTATTCTTGCTAATTATAGTAAGTATTTTTAGTCATTGATATATGCAGCCACTAAAACACTGCATTTATCAGCTGAGTGTTTTTTCTCATTGGCTTTGATGTTGCCAGTGTATATTTAATCTCAATTTATTTCTACTAGTCATTGTTATATAAAACCTAATGCATGGAAACACAATATTTATCCCAGCAGCTGTTAAAAATCTGTGGATATGGATTAATGTCAGCTTTTAAATGTGTAGTACTTTAGTTAATTCCATCCAAGGACAGATGATATCATCCACTAGGAAGGAATATATTAAAAGCTGTCAGCCAGAAGGTAGTAAAAGTAGGTGATATGTTATAAGGAGGACTAAAAGGTCATTCAAAGAAGAGATATTGCTAATAAGTCAATTAAAATTTTCAAGCTGACATTTTACAAATTTCTGTGTAAGCCCTAAAACGTTTTCAAAGCTAGCAAAATTCACATCTGAGATTGGAAAAACAGGAGTCATGCAGAAGCTGCACAGTTCCTTCATGAAATGAGCAAACAGAAAGCTGACTGCTTTAGGTTAAGGCATTGAGGAGATCAGGCTTGAAAGGGACAGTTGTTTGGCCAGGTTAGTGTTGTCTGGGCTGTATTTGGAAGTATAATATGAGAGCATTGTTTATGTATATGTAAGCAAATTTATTCCAATAGATGCTTTGTGTTCTGTCTTCTTGTCCTTTCCAAGGCTCACCTGGGTTATGTGCAAGTAGCTACTTCTGTATGGCTAGATAGAGGCTGTGTGTGGGGGTATATTTATTTAGATTGCATTTAAACGTGAGAGAAAATTCTTTTAAATTTACTGTCCAACAAGTGGGCAACCATTGTATAAGACGCATTGTGGCAATTTATTCAGGATGTGCTTTGATACTATCTCTTTGTCAGGTTTCAAGGCTCCAGATTAAACGCTAGTAGAGGTGGGCCTGCAATCTGTGTCAAGGAACTAAACCCTCACTTCCAACTTGTGTTCTTATTTCCTTGTTCTAAGTTTAATAAACTTAGGTAAAACACAAAACAAAATGCAGTTTAGTTCATTTAAAGATAGAGGTACATCTGACTGCCTCAGTGGAGGAGAAAAACACTCTAGTACCTTTCAGTACCAGGCTCAAAATTAGGAAAATACGGCATCAAGCCTATTTCTGTTTTGTTTTCAAAGGCAAAGAAAGGGAAGTATATTTAATGAAAACACATAATGCAATTTCTCTTATTGAACATTATCTAAATCCCAAAGATGATGTTTTCCCCTCAGACCTATGGAATGCATTTTGTACAGGAAATAGCAAATGGACATCTATATTTAGTACTGATTAGGGCTCAGATTAAAAAAAAAATTATAACTTGAATTATATAAGATAAAATGTTTGTTTTCCATGCAGTTGAAATTGTTTCTGCACATTTGTTTTTATGAACTCTGTAGTCTTGCAGTGACCAAAGGGCACTGTATTTGTTCAATTTCAAACACAGGGTATAAAACATACAAAAAACATTTTGTCATCTATAGCCTTAGGCATGGGATCTCAGAGGCTCACCTCTTTTCAACTGAAATGTAATTCTGGCTGCTTTTGACAATTTTTTTTTTTATACCCAGGTAAGTTAAAATCTTTGTGGTGTGCTGTAAGAGGGTTTAGTTTTGTCATTTGACTTTTTTCCCCATTTATTATATTTTTGCAATGATATTGAAATGTCTTGATTACCAGCTATTCTTAGGATACCTTTTTCTAAGATAATCTGAGGCCTGGACTATCTGCATCATTTTTGCTAGTGTGGAGGTGCTTCTTTTGGTTACTCTACTTATCAGTCAACAGTTTATCAACTGAGCAAGTATTTCAATGATAAATGATCAGACAGTTGTAGTCAGATTCCAGTTTCATGTCTGAAATAGACACTTTTTTGGTTTGCACACTTTACCTGATAAGATTATTTCTTTCTGTGACCTTACAGAAGGTCTGTTGCCTTCAGATATTCTCACTTTTTAGAATTTATTTGGCTTAGTATCAGAAGATAGTTTGACTGTATATTTAAATCTGCATATTAGTCTGTTTTCTAGAAAAGGTGGATCAATCAATTTCACTCCAGATTTATAATACAAATTATTTAGTTCAGTATACCAATACAAAGAGAAAAAATATTAATTAAGAATATAGAAAACATGTAGAAAGTCTTTTGCAAAGTCTTGAAAATCCATCAAGTTTACTTGCATATGATTACAGAAGTAAAAGGGAAAAAAGCCCACCCCAATCCCCCAGGCTTTGTTTAAGAGTTTGATAATAATACACTTTGTCTGATACATAGTATTTTTTGAAAGATATGTTTATATGCCTGTGATTCAGTGCATGTACACTTTACATGCATATCTATAACACAAAAATATTATATCATGTCTGTATCCGCTAATCTAACGTGATTAGGTTGGCCCTGCTTGTTTCACTTGACAGGCAGGCAGTGACATCAATCAAAGTTTCTGCCATTCATGTTGCTTTTCACAGTGCCAGTGAGAGTCCTGACAGGTTTCTTTAAAGTGGGATAGCAATAACATCAGGATTTTGGTATACACCTATATGGATCATTGCACTATTTAATCTGTGTTCATTTAAGCTTGTATCTTAATGGTACGATAGTGTACATTAAGAGATACCCAGGTGTTCTAACTATCTAAAGTGCTTTATGTTCTGAACCAAAAGGTTCAGATTGCACAGGCAATTTTTGCGTGTGACTAAAACATGTCTTATGGAAAACTTTTGTGGTTTATTTTGGGGAGTGCCCATTTTCGTTTTTTAACAAATAACATTTGGATTTTTTTCTTATGTGACATTTCATTTTGTTTGAAAAGGGATGAAAATAGTAAGAAAATAATATGTTAAAGTTTTATTTTCCTTGAAAGATGTAGTAGAAAAATCGACTTTATTTTCAAACTTTATTTTCTATTAGTCCCTCTTTCATGTTTACCCTCAAGTTATTGCGAAGTATTGAATTGCTTAAAGCAGTTATATCAGAAGTTAAATCATGGATGACATAGATGGCATCAAGATATTTAATATATATATTGTGATGGATATTGATGCTTTGTGACTTTAACAAGAATTTTGGTTCATCGAATTGATGAGCTAAGGATTATTTTCTGCTACCAATGCACTTGATGGAGACTTCTGTCTTAAATTCTAAACTCAGACTGGCTTTTCAGTTGGACAATATTTTCTGTCCTCTTGGACTTGATTAAAAATGGTATTTAGAAAAGCATCTAGTTTTTATGGGTGGGGGTTTTTATAATTTTTGTGTGTGTGTGATCTACCCAGGGGACATATTTTTAGAAAGAAGATAAAGCAGAGTTTATTTCAGATACTTCAGATTGCTTGTAGTGAACAAACACTGACAGCTCTGTTACAAAAAAACCAAAAAACCAAACCAACCAACAAACAAAAAGGAACAAACCCCAAACACAAACAAAAACAAACAAACCAACCAAACCAAACCAACACAAAAATCCCAAATAAATTCAGACTGTTTGAGTAGCCATTCAGGAATGGATACAGTACTGTAACTGAAATATCTACTTTTTAAGTGCCTGTTGTGCTATACCAAATGCTAATGTAGGTGCAAATGGGAATAACCTCTACCATGTATAAGATGAATGAGGCACTTCAGAGTGGAATCCAAAACAGCTGGCAAAAGGAAAAGTGCATGATTGTAAAGCTAGTTTGCATTAGAACTAATCAAAATAAGGTATTGCAGATGGGTATATCCTAAATGAAGCTGTCATTTAATTGAAATTTCTCCACCTGTACTCTTTCTTTAGCAACCAACCCAACAATCAAGGAATGCTCTTGTCGTGTAAAAAGACTTCAAATTTTGCCTTTCCTGTTCCTTCAGGTGAATGCTTTTCCCTTTTTTTCACTCCCTTCCTTCCATTGTTGCTGTGGTACAGCAAGTCGGGTATTTAGTCCCCATGGCCTCTCTTCCTTTTCCTCCTTAGGACAGTGACAGTATTCAAAAAGGAGAAATGGAAAACGCACCAATAATATTAGGAGATCCCCTAACAGCTAGTGCATTGTGAAGAAAGGTAAATCATGTAGTTTTGAATCATGCTCGTCACTTCCAGTCTAGTAATATCAGTGCAGCTGTGGCAACTCTCCTTAATTCTTTTTTCTAAAGACTGTATGATAAAGAGTAGCTGGAATAGTAATCTGGCCTTTGCAAATGAATCCTGTGTTCTAGAAGCACTTTTGGCTTCTGCTGAAACAGGAGTGAAAATGCTGTTTCTCTGAATAGCATGCCTAGTCCACAGAAGTGTGTCTCACATCTCTTTGAGCAGTGTGAATTTGCTGGATGGACTCTAGCAGGTCATTTCCTGGATGTCACAACAGAAGGTTGTCTAGAAGTCCATGGAGGTAATATCCAAAAATAAATTTGGAGAGGACTTAAAAGAAAATTTTAGACTCGAGAATACACATATTGTTTAAGAGAAGTGTGAAAAGAATTAGATGAAATTGGTTGATGACCCACTGGGGTCCCTTCCAACCTTACCCATTCTGTGTGATTCCATAACACTCATTTAACTCTATAATGGGGAAAGGGTAGATATGATAGCTGCAAAGTATTATTTTATTGATAAAAATTTTAGTCAATATAGCTAAACATACCTGTATTTCAGTAAAGAATTAGGAGTTACCACTAGGATGTTTGAATGTTATTTGTGTTAGTGTATGTTTATTGTGATTTGCTTTTCAGATTGCTTTGTGGTATCTGATTTAGAAGCTCTATCTAATTCTATTTCCTATCTAAACTGTGTAAGTTGAAGCCCCAACTGCAGATGTGAATTGACACAGGAAAATTGCAAGATTCTCATCATACATAGAGTGATTGTCCCAAACTTAAACATGGAATTAATAATATAATGGTACTTAATGGTCTGTATTTCTGGCCTTCTGCATCAATCAGTAATTGTATTCCAAATAGTGTATAATTTCTGTGAATCAGTGCATGTCTTAGTTATTGACATAGTGATGACATCTACATGTAACATAAGAAAAAAAAGTCTGTCTCAGAACAAATCAATCTCTCTAAAATCAAGCAAAGTTTGGGGTAGATTAAATAATGCAAACAATTTATTGGGAATAATTCCTAAAGGTTGTCCCCAAAATTGATTTGTCTAATGTGGTGTGCTACCTTTTTACATGTTGTTATGTGTTGAATCAATCCAATTCTTACAATTATGGAAGGCTTATTGTTTGCAAGGGAAGTAAACTTCATAGCATTTAAGTGTGCTTTAAGTGTTGTATTGAATTCTCTGATTCATACATTGGTTATGTAATGATCTTGAAAACCACTGAAAAATACCCCCTTTCACCACAAAAAAATTCATTGTTTTTATTTTTTTTTCCCTTTTACCTTTAATAGAACTATAAATAAGGCTGACTAGTCTGGACTCTATTGCTATGTAGAAGCTATTTTAAAACATCTAACCATCTGCTTAATGGCTGGTAATACCTTTCTAATGGTCACTCTTGATAAGATACTTTCAATTTGCTACAGTAGTAGTAATCAAACAGCCAAGCACATTCTACAGTGATGTGGCTGAGATTGTTCACCGCTTTCCTATCAGCGAAAGGGTTGTTACAGTCTTGCATAGTAGTAACAGAATAGCAGGTTGGAAAGTTTTGTGTTTAAACAGCATTTTTTCTGGATGAGAAATATGGATCTGAATTGTGAATTTACCAGGTGTTATACAAAGGGATAATTTTCAGTGTTTATGTGTCCAGGTTTTGTGGTTGTAACAGGTCAGTTTAATTAATAATTGTCCTTTCTTCCCCTGGATTGTATATACTGAATTGCTGTCATCTAGGTCCCTGCATTCTTTTGTGTGATCCTGGCAGCTGGTGACGGCTCTGCAAATTATGAGTTTCTTGGCTTAAAACAGATTAAATTGCAGACAAAACAAGCTATCAGCTGAGTAAATACTGCACCTCTGTTTGGCTTCAGTGAGAAGAAGGAGATTAGCGTGAGTACTTAGTGTTCATAATTACTAGTAAGAGGCAAATAGTAGGCTCAGGCTGACTGGAGATTGTTCCATTATATCCAATTAACACCCACTTGATTATTGTTAATTACTTGTGTTGGATGACAGAGGAGTAAAGATGTCATACTTCAAACATACAAATACCATCTGGGTCATCAGTATGCTGACACTGATAATATCGTGCTCAGTCTCAGATGCTACTAGGTATTTTCTCTGTACAGTTTTTAGACTTCACTGCTTTTATCACTTAAATTTCTCCTTAGATATACAGCCTAAATAAGACTTTTTTTTCCTAGAAACAACAAAAAGAGCTGTATTTTACCTATTGAGTTCTTAAGGATAAAAAAAAATATCGCAACACCACGAGATTTCAGTTGATGATAACTTTTTTGAAAAGGCCTTTTTATGAGGTAACAAACTGAGGCTGAGACTCAGAACGTACCATGGACATGGGTAGAATGCAATGTGTTTGTTATTCCAGCATCAGGGTTACAATTTTCAAATTTAATATGTTGGGATGCCCAACTCTCTTAGACTTCTTCAAAACGTGAAAGTTCAAGTATAGTGATTTACATAAATATTGTTGTCACTTTTCTTGGTTACTGGTAAAGCCTTGTGATTAATGACCGAAACTAATATCATAAAAAGGTGAGTTCCCCAAGTGCAATGAGTTAATGAAGACCTTTCACTTTTTACGTTGTAATATATATTTAAACAGTAAAGGAACAGGCATTAGAAAGGCTATTGAAATAAGGAATTCCTGAGTATATTTAAAGATTTAAACAGGGAATTGAATACCTTGACTAGTCATTTGGAATCTGTAATGTTAAAATACTCTCCTTTTAAAGGGCATTCACAGCATTAAAAATCACCTTCCAAATACTGTAAATATATATATTTTATAATGAATAGATATCAGTGAAATGGAATATTGTCATAGGATAATAGGTTCTGGCTGATGAATGCTGAAGCAGAGCCAAAATGCTCAGTTTTAAAGTATGAGACATTGATCCTGTGACAATCTTTTATTACAATTTACTTTTATTTCTCTGATGCCACCTGGCCAGTGTGGATACCATCATCTTGTGTGAATGGGAAACTTAGAATTGTAGCATGTAGAAAGCTGCACACATCTAGAGATCTCATGTTATGTTGTGCTGCTACTTACTTGCTTCTTACTTTTGCAAAATTTTATGCCACTCAAGGTGAGGAAATACATTATCAATGTTGGGTCTGTGAAGTGATGGAGAAGTGATTCAACATGCTTCTAATAAGCAGCATTTAGAGATAGGGTCTTCAGCTTTATAATGTACCAAAGAAGTAGACAGGACAGCACACTTCTGTATTTGTTCTTCCTTAGCAGTGCTGTACTATCCTTTTGTGAATGTTTCTTGATTTTTTGTTGTTGTTCTTGTTGTAGCATTTTTTTATTTGTCAAGTGACATTTATTCCTCTACTTTAAGTATATGATAGTTGGACACATCTCACTGCTAGGTTTTCCTACTGTAACCTATTTGACTCAAAATTTTTTAATGGCCCTTGTTTTAATTTTGTAGTGTGTTTGTACAGTGCCCAGCAGAGCATGTTCTTGACTTTTGGTTGTACTGGTTTCTAATCTGATTTACACATACTAACCTGAATGCTCATTTGAGAGCTTGTATGGCACCTAACTATCTTTATCTATATTCCTGCAATAAATAGACTGAATTTGCAAACAAGAAAGGTAATGTCAAAGCCTCCTGAAATTCACTGGTTTTAACAGAAAAAAAAAAAAAAAGTGTGACGAATTAGGTAGTTCCTCCTGTTATTTTCAAGTGTTCTTTAAGGGAGTGCTTAGGATGTTTTACTTGATTTAACTTAGACATAAGTAATTCTCAATTCAGAGCAATGGTTTAGAACTTGACTGAATGTCCTTTTTGTGAAGTAATTGTCCTGATTTTCTTGCTAAATGTTATTTTATGCATTATGTTTAATAGCCTCTTTTTCTTCGGTATGGTAGAATAATGATAACACCTTCTAACACTTAGGAACAGAATATATCCTCTGTTTGGTTTCTTCACAGTTTAGCATCCAGGCATTAGAGTAATATGGGGTTTTTTTTCTGCACATCTTCACAACTGATGTATTAGAACAAACTATGGGTAAGCTTTTTAACTCAGCAGCATTTTTTGCTTCTATAAACTGTTTGTTCTTGTGCCTTTTGGAAGATGTTGTGTATGCTGCCTGTATGGGGATATTAGGGACTTTTTGATTAACTTAAGTCACTTCTATGAAATATTAAATTTGCAGCATTCAAAACCCATGTCCATATAGGATGCTTTTCTGATTATGTTTATAAATGCATGGGAGGCATCCTACTTTTCTTTGAGCACATGGATATATGGGTAAGAAGTACCATTCGATTTTTGGTGACAACTTCAGGTGTATTTTGTTTGCTATACCACATATGCCTTCTTAGTAGTACAACAAGCTTTGAGGTTTCTGATTTCCTATAGTGAAGAGCTATAGGAAATCCTTGCTTCCTTGAGATTTTGCTTTCCTGATAGGTTTTTGATGGAGAAGTGGTAACTCAGTGGTCCTATAACAGATGTTGTTCCTATCCTAATCATGTACTAGAAACCATTCCCTTGGCTCAGATATGCTCTGGTAACTCAGTCAATTGATAGGTGATCAGATATTCCAGTGCCCTGGCTGCTTAGTGCTGCTTTGGTTATGAGACAAAGCCAAAAGCGAAGATAATCACGTTTCAGTGTGTATTTTAGGCTATACACAGTCTCTGAATCTTAACCTAGAAAACTACCATTGAGAAACTACCACTGAGCAATGAACTTGCTTTCTTCACCACTGAGCTGAGTGGAGCCCTTACACAACAGAATATCAGCATATATTGTGTATGTTGTAATAGTGTGTAGGGTACTAAACTGTCAGATTTCTTAATACTTAGCTATACTTATTTTTTGTGGCTGAGTACAAGGACAGTGTGGCATGACTATACTTTCTGATAAATCTCTCAATGAATTGGCTTTGCATTATGTATTTCCTTCTGCAGTCTCCTATGATATAAATACAGTGTTTCTTTCCTTTCTCCCTCAATTGTTTTTATGAGGAAAAAAAATTAAAGACAAAACAATGTTTGTTACAAAGTTTGAGTTCTGTGACAGTTGTGTCTTATAAGTTCTAGAAATCAAAGTTTTGCAGGAGAAAAATTTAAATGTATTCATCCTGTATCAAATTGAACAGTACTGCAGTAAATGTAAAGAAATTCTTATAATGATTAATATTGCATTGAGATTTAGAGAGGTTGATTGTGCCAGGAAATTGAAAGAAATTTTAAGTGAAATATGACATGGGATCCAAAGTATACTTTATCTTTTCGTTGAATGTGTTTTATGGACTATTAATTTATTTTTTAATAGTGGCATACAGGATTACAGTTTATACTCTTACATTAACTGCAGAGGAGACAACATGGCAGCAATCCTGATGACAAAGAACAGTTGTGCAGTTGTGTGCCACTGCCCACTTCACAGGGTATGACACCAATAGTATGTTTCTATGACTAGACTTCAGTCCTGTATGTTGGAATTCTTTTGTAATTTAAAAAATATTTACTGAGCTTTTTTCTCTGAACATACACTGCTGAGAAAGATTTTACTGCAGTGAACTCCAAAACTTAAATCTCTGTCCTTGGCCTGACTGCCACCTGAAGTCATGGTAGACATTCCAAATCTAAGACAGATAGGAGCCCTGCACTTGTATCAGGTGTTTTCAGAGAGGATTTTTAAGAAGTACAAATTCCTGATGGAAAATATTCCTGTTGAAACACACGAGCCTTAAATTCCATTCTAAGAAATCTGGAAACATTTGGTTTAATGTTACCTCCAGACAGGTGGGTGAGTAGTGGAAAAATCTCTTCTCTCTTTCCTTTTGTTTTTATTTTTTTGGATGTAAGAGCAGTTTAGTCATTTTCATTAGCTGAATCTTGGGAATTAGAAATAACAATTCTCTCTAAAAATTATGTATTCTTGTATTGACTTCACTACTTTCTAAGCTAACTGAATCGCTGTTTGTTTAGAAGAATAGGAATATTATGTAGAAAATTACTTAAAAATTTTATAGGCCCTCCTCACTTCTGAAGGATTAATGCATCCTAATGAATATTTTTCAAGGCTAGCTGCAAGGGTGATCTCTGAACCACATCTTCCTGCTCCTTTTTCATCCTTTCCCTTTCCCCATAGCATTTTAGATGAGTATGCTCTAGAGTTTTGGAAATTCTGAGTATTTCTGACATTTACAGTTTTGCCAAGGAGTCTGGATGTGAATGTTTGTTTTTACAGTCCTCAGTGAACCCAGCTGGAATCTTTGTAAGATGATAGCTTGTGTTCCTTTGCATTTTTTTAGTGCAACTGTAGTGATGTAGTATTTATATGACTAATAAAGATCTCATAAATGTGCATTCAGAGCATCTGTGTGATTGTATACCGTGCCTAGCAAGAGGGTCATTGATATGACATAGATGATGCATTATATGTGGTTATTGTTGTAGGCCAGTTAGTTGTGCTATATGCACACAGAACATTTTGTACATTAAAGTCCCTTTCAGGTCCTTAACCTGACCAATTTAAATAGAACTGTCCCTCCCCCCACCACCTAACTCACTCATTTGTTAATACAAAAATACCTTTCAAAAACTGAGCCATCCTGTTTATATTGCAGTCCTTTGCTTGCCATGCTAAAGAGGCACGTGGCTTGCAATAATTGACCTGGACACATCCACATAGTGATTTGCAGATAACCATGAGCTTCTTGAGCCTGGTTATGAGAGAAAACTGCCTACACTTATCATCTGACCTGTTCTGGCAGCACGGTGCAGGTACACAGGGCAGGAAGAGCTCTCCCAGGAGGCAAAGCTTATTTGCTCAAGCTCTAACATTGATGTGGCCAAATGCTGAGTGAGCAGAGCAAGTTTATGACTGTAAGAACTTTGGGCAGAGGGGAAGCTTTTATCAGGCTGAAAATCCCTCGTCACTCCAGTAGAGACAGGAACCGAGAAAGCTCTCCTTACTTTGGCTCTGTATTTAAAGATCAAGAATACACTATGTAATTGAATACTATATTGTAAGCAGAACAACCTGAACATAGTTCTAAAGTATCTGACGTAGATGGATTTAGTACTAATCTTTTAATTTGTTTTTCGGTTAAGCAAAAGCATTAACACTTTATTGAAAAGTTCTTATTTGTGTATATCCATTACTGCATGCATGGCTCCAGTTTATTTTAAGCAATCCTTAAATTAGGCTTAATCATTTGGGGGAAGATGACATGGGTTTAACATTGTCACATCTTTCATCGTTATTGCTTCTTTCTTAAATAATATAATTTGTGACAAATGTGGACATTAATTACAGTTAACAAAGCAATGTAACATGAAGTGTTCGTATTTTAAAAAACATCCAATCAGTGAGATTATATCTTACACCAAGCCTTAAGTCAAAGTTCAAAAGTCAGAAATCAAATACCATCAGTTATCAAATTATGTTAATGGTTCTAATGAAAGCTTCTGGTATTTTGCTCAACACTGTGTTGTTATTATGGTAACTAATAGGACAAGAAAGGCTGATGGCTGTGAAAAAATTAAAACTGACTGCTAGAATTTCTTTTTTTTTTTATATTTGACAATCTGTTTAGTCACCCAGAGTTATCATGTGGTACACTTAGCTTTTTCGTCAGGCATAAGAAGGGTATAAACTGTATTCTATAACCATTTTAGCCCACTTCCACCTCTTTAAGAAACACTTTCACATAGGTTTGAGTTGCAAACCGACAAAGGAAAGAAAATTAAAGGCTGACATTTGGTCACAAATCTTTACAAGAAACTCTGCAACACTTATTAGATACATTGACCTGAAATCTCTGTATACAGAATTAAAAAAGGAATAATTGATCACAACTTATATTAATTTATGTCAGTGTTTGGAAGCTGAAATTCTCGAGGGGCGGATTTATTTTGCTATATACTGACTTGAAGGGCTAAATGCTGCAATTGAGAAATTCAAATAATTCTGAACCATGTTGTGTATTAGTATGGTTCAGTATTAGCTGAAACTTTCCAGTTTCCTAAGAAATCTGAAGGATTAATTTTATTAAAATAGGACCCTTTTTTTTTTTTTGGTAACTTTGAAGGATTGAGTCTTAATTTCCTTGACTAAATTTTTTTCATAATGTTTTGTGAAGTAAATTATAGCACTTATTTAGAGATCTGTAAGTGTCTTGACAAACTTGCACATTTTATTTCTGTTCTTAAATTACTGATGGGACTTAGAGCATTGTTAATGTGTGCTAGTAATTATCAAATACTAGGTTAGAGACATAAACTCTTTTACCTTTACAAAGCCCAAAATCTGAAGTTGTAAATCCAAAATAATAGAAAAATAGAGAAGATTCAGACTATAAATAAGTAAGACTGACAAACACATAGTTTTGAGGGAAGCAATGATTTTTCTGGGCCCAGATTTGAAGACACTTCCATGTAAACATACTAGGAGAATTTCCATGGCTGAGGTATATATATTAAAGTCATGTTGTGTGGTGGAAAAGCTGTGGAACTGGGGATGAGTGGGAGGAAGTACATAGATGGTAGGCAAGATGAGTCACCTTATGAGGATTGAAGTGTTTCCATGTAACTATCTTATTGCTTTCAGATTATACATACAAAGTCTTAATCATGCTCAGTCACCAAATTTTGAAATTGATGTGCATTAGAGTTTGAATTTCTTTTGTTTTGGAAAACAATTCTCTGCGTGAGGCTGCAGAGAATGATGAGAAAAGGCCCTTGAATGACAAGCAATGCCCACCTTCACTTATTGTGAATATATGAATCTAGACAACCGTTTGCAAAAAGTAGATTACAAGGATTTCCTTTTACATGTGGAAGTTTCTTGGTGTGTTCTGCTATATCTGTGGATAACATTGATGGAATTAGAATTATTGAATAGAGAAAAACAACCTTTTGCTCACTCCCTTCCTATTTAATTATGGTGAAAGAACAGCATGCTAATTTGACACCTCCCTCCCCTAGGATTTTTTACTTAGAAGAGTTGCAATAAATATTTTTAAAATAGAGTCAAGAGGAGTCTATTGCAAAAAAGAGAGAGAAAATGACAGTGGGTTTATTTTCTTTTTGTAACACAGGGAGTGAGTAAATCTTGGACTTCTATCTTTTTTTTTTGCCTTCGCAGACAGACAAAGGTGCTTCTGAGGTTTGAAGCAGAGGAATCCTCTTGTAATAATTTTGAACTTGAAAGCCAAAGCAAGCATGATTCCTGAAAATGTGATCAGTATGGAAAATCTATATACGGAAACTTTTGAGTGTGTTCAATGCAGAGGTTTCAGACATACATTTTGGCTTCTCAATGATGATGATCTGACCATAAATTCACTTGTTGTAGTCCTGAGTGATATTCTTGTAATGGGTAATTGATGCAGATAGTAAAAGCTGCAGGAAGTTTACAAGAGCCTTAAAGCTAACAAATAATGCTCACTGTATTTAAAGTGAAGAAACAAATATTATCTGAAAGAGAAAATAGATCACCTTCTAATTTCAAAAAGTGATAAAAATAATAGCTGAAGTTATAAATGTAAGAATATTTACACTGTAGGCTCACTTCAACCTCAGACTATATTTCTGAAATGCAATATCAAAACAAACATCAGACCAGTTCTGATGTGAGATCTTAAATTTTAATGTCAAGTGTGCAATATACTATATTTTGCTATGAACACAGCACAATCAAAGCTGTGTTCTTAGAACTTTGACTACACTAATTGTTTTGGGTTTTGTCTGTTAAAAATCTATTGCAAAACTGCAGTCAAAACCTGTAAGAATATTCAAGTGCATTAAGTACATTTTGTTTCTAACGTGTTTAATAAATGTAGAGACTTGTGTCCACATCTGGGTGCAAACATATACCAAATTTATTTCATCCACTATTTACTCAAACAGTAACTGATAAATAATACTTTCACATTTTTGTTGTGTTTTATTTCTGCCACACCAGGGGCTCAAAAAATGAATGTGTCAGTAAAGGATTTGACAGTGTGTTACGACAGTCATCAATCCAGCAAGCCCTGTAGCCATAAATAAGCTTCATACAGTGCCACACTAAAGAGGACAGTTTTTCTTCTGCAGGACATTGAAAATGTCACAGCAAGGGAATTGTTTGTCCCTGTCTCCACGACAACGCCACCAGCACTTATCATTAACTTTCACACCAAGATTTTAATCAGCGGTCTTTGTGGCATAAGACTGAGTCAACATCAGCCCAAATTTTCGAAGCCGTTATTCTAATTATGACGAGAAGCTATAGATTGATGAGCTTAGTTTTCTGCAAGGACTGGTGGCAGTTAATTCCTGTGACCTGTGTGCCTCCAGTAGTCTCTTTTCGAGATGGAGTCTTGAAAGTTCGATTATTAGTGACAGGTTGTAAGTGAGAAGAAGCTTATCTCTCCAGAGAGTGTTGATAACTTGAGACAAGGTTTAACTAGGAAGTAGTGCGACAGTAGATGGCAAAAAAAAAAAGAAAAAAAGGGGGAAAAAAGCTCCTTCTCTATCTCTGGCAAGCACACTGTAATGAGAAAATACAGACAGCCACAATTTCACAAGTTGTAAATTCTGGTAGCCTTCAATTGTAAATTCTGGTGGAGCCTGTTTCACTCAGCTATCTGATAATGTGTGAAAATATTTGTCCTGCTGCTTCTTCTGTGTGAACACACAGTGCTTTTCAGCAGAAGCATTAAACATTCAGAGTCTTGGTATGTGCAGTTCCATCAGGTTTGTAAGTCCCTGAAAAATGAGAAGAAATATGACATTTCCTTATGTGAAAAAGAAAAATAGAAGCACTTACTGCCTCATTTTCATGTGTATTGAGACTGGCCCAACCAGTATTATCATTGGTGTTAATATTATTTATGTGCAAACAGTGTGCTCAGAGCTGTACAAGTCAAACAAGACAACGTGTCCTTGCTCTGAGGGGCTTGTAATCTAAGTAGACAGACAATGCAAAATGCACTGGGAAAACCTAGAGGAGAATTATGTCTGAGTTTATTTCATTTATTTGTTCTTGGTGATGGGTAGGCAATGTTATTTTTGCTGACTAGAATCTGTTTGCAGAAGGAGTGGTGTCAGAAAGGTGAGGGCTCTGCATGTGGATTGAGTGGGAATTATGGGAGCAAAAATGTGTGAATAGTTTGTCAGAAGATTTATTAGTGGAGGAGAAAAAAATTGTTGGGTGAGTTAAGCATCAGTATGCCTCTTTCAAAGAGAATAAATGGGGAGACAAAGACAGAGTAGTTATTGAAGATCATGCAGTTAGACAGTGGCAGAGTTGCAACAGCATCTCAGTATTTAGAGATTCAGAGATGGCTACTGCTCTACTGATTAATTGCCTTTTGTCTCTGATTTCTGTTAGGGATTAAGTAACTTGTGGAACTGTACCAACAAGGTGGAGAACTAATTCTGGAAATCATTCACCGACTCCCTGCTATTTCTGCTGTTTTTTTGCTCTGCATTTCTCAAACCATTTTGGGGAAATGGATGTATAGGAATGAAATCCTGCTGAGCTGCATAAGAGAGGTTTTCTTTCAAATGGTCTGGAAACATTTGAGCTTCTTCTAGGATCTCCAGATCTCATTTAATCAGCATGGCTATGGCAGATATGTTCATTCTTATGTATGTTCAAAAAATCATGAGCATGGCCAGCTACTAAATACCTAGGAGGACAGGCAGAACTTTGAATAAAAATAAAAGAATAGAGGTATGTGGGTAACTTGAGGAAAAGCAAGGACTGCAAGAAGCACCCAAACATTAATTAACAGTAGTAGTGGAAATTGTCTGTTGTATTCATGATTCTGCTGCTCACTACATCAGAAATTCCACTCTTTTAAGTACTGAGTGCTGCAAATATGGAAGCTGTTGATGTCATTTGCTATGGAAATTAATAGAATTCCTAAAGCTGTTTCCTAGTGGAAAAAACTTTCAATTTCTTTTAGTTTTCTCCTTTTATTTCCCCAATTGTTTCATTGCTATGCTGAGTGAGCAATGAGACTCGACAATGTGCTTTGTCTTGAAGGTTCAGCAAATTACACAATGTAGACTGTTCTTTTTAATAAGGATCTTATAAGATCCATCCGCTTTCGAAGGATGAATAGTGTTACCAAACTGAATGAAAGCAAGTTTTAAAAACCTTGAGTGCAGAACACTTTCTTTAATCTGTTCTGTTGCCTATCTTGAGCTTTCCATGAGACTTTTGTTTGAAAGTGTTCAAGTCTTAACTGTGACCCTTTAGATATAAATTGTAGTTGGAGTTTGACCACGTTTTCCACGAGTGCCATCTAGTTGTGCATAGTTGAGAGTTTACCTATGTTAAGACAGTGTCCTGCCAGTTGTACTGGCATAATTTTGCTGGTAGTTTCCTTGGGCAGAGCAAGGTATGCTAGAAGAAGAAGCATTTTCATCTAGTGTTGTTGAAACTGATTGAACAAATGCATTGTCATGCCATCCTGACCATCTCTATACCACAGATTTTGCTGGCACAGCTGTCATGGTATTTTTTCCCTCCCACTCTTCCAGCTGAGTTAGCTGTGCTATCAGAACTTTGTGACTGCTTACAGCAATGCAGCTGCTTCTGTCTCTAAACTTCACATTCACAGCTATAAGACCCAATTTTTTCAGTGAGTCAAATTTTTCTATTTAGAAATGAATACACATTGCTAATAATTTCATGAAACAAAGAGGAAAAAAAATAACAGTAACATGTGAGTATTAGGATGTGGGGAAGGAATCCTTCTCTTTGCGTTCTTGGATGTACTGGAGATAAGCAAAAGGGAATGATCATAAATGAGGGACTATAATTAAGATAAAACTAGATAAGGATTAGATGCTCTTTGGTCAAGAAGCACCATTTTGTGTGGAACAGCTCTAGTCCACAGTGTCAATAAGATTAACAAATTGTATAAATGGAGCATTAAAATTATTACTACGAATTTGTTCCAAAACTGTTGTTTCTTTTGCAGAAACCTAACTCAGTTTTCAAATTGCTCTGTAAACATTGCTGCAGCTCCTTTCTCTTCTAGCTGCATATGGTATTCAAAGGATGAGTTTGAAATTAAATATGTTTTGCAGAAGCAGTAGAGTGCCTCACTGTTCTAAGTTTTTAGCCCCTAATTTTAACCTATTGAAAGTTGATGTAACCAAGGAGCTATTCAGCAGATTTTGGAGCTTTTTTTTTTTTTTAAAGGCCTGTCTGTCCTTGTTAATTAGAAGTGTACATATTGGGAAATTAACTATGAAATACTAAAAATGATAAATTATTTCTTATTTGAAAGTATAAATTAAAGGTTTAGTGTATATAAAATTTGTCATGTTTAATTGCAAGTTCAATTAAAATTCAGGATAATGATGATTTATACAGGATTCTGTGTAATTTGATATTCATTAGCTTAGCCAGACACATGCTGATATTAGCTCGTTAATTATGTTTCCTTTTGTTGAAAGCAGCCTTGTGAAAGCAATCTGCTCAAAGTTTTTTAAACTCATTCTGCTAAATGAATATTTGGCAGCTGTTCATGTTATTGAGATGGTCACTGTGGCTTCACTTCACTCACATAGCATCAATCATACCTACTGAATGACAAACAAGGGTTTCTCGTTACAAACCCATTTATGAAGGTTATGGTTGACATTAAAGAGCTATTGCATGGCAGCATAATATTGCTTTACAGTGATGTTAGAGTGTAACTACAGCTAGAATAGGCCTCTCCCACACAACCAGAACAAATATAGTTTAGTACGGGGTGGGGGGTGGAGAAAAAAAATCCTGTTTCAGATGCAAGTAATGTAATCAGTGTATGAAGTGCTGAGCTGCTTTCACATCTCTGGAACGTGGAAGGGAACACTGTAAAACTTGTGAGACGTTAATGTATAAAAAAGCAATGTGTGTAACCTTCTGGGGTGTTAGCTCCATGCTCTTCAGGTGTTCTTAACACTCTGTTCTAAGTGGAACTGACCTGAATAATTTTAGAAATGGATGTCATGAAGTGGTTCCCAGGGAGAACTGCATCCAGCTGGGGAGAGGAGCCATCATTTGGGAGGAATCAGCTCTGCTCTGGAGGCCTCTAACCTTTGCATTAAGTAATTCTGCAGAATTGTCAAGGCTGTGGGGGATTGAGCAGCTTAGCATTTCAGGATCACTAGAGATTTTTATCTGAAAATATTTGAGGTAAATGCATTTGCTGTTTAATGAAAAGACAAGTAGAACTTTGAAGGATTGATGGCAGGAAATCTAATTCTTTTGTTTCTACTAAAAAGAAAATGCAACAAATGTACCGCGGGCTATGGCACTCAAAAGTGAGTTATCGTTTCTCTGAGTGTTTGCTACAGGAGTATACCTGTATCTTTATCTCAGAGTGTTGTCCAGCCTCTGTCCTTTCCATTAGCAGTCAGCAGTGTCACAGACCTGCTCAGATTCTGCTTCTTGGATCTGCAGAGATCTTGCTTCTGGAGTTTGTAGGTCAGGTTTTTTTGCTGGAGTAAACTCCTTGACTTCAGAGACAGAAGAGGTGCTGGACTGGTGTATGTGTTAGACCTTTCTTTCACCCAAGAGAATGAATGTTGAGGCTCTGGTTTGGTGTGTTGACTTAGAACAACTCCCTTTTTTTTTTTTTCTGTCTCTTTCAGAACTTGCTTTTGTGATGTGCTCTTTGGGTATTTTTTTGGTGATGTGCTCTTCATTTTTCTCCATGCTATCACACTGTCCAATAATGATAAACCAGTATTACTTTCAAGGAAAGGGCAACAGCCAAAATCAGTAGATTCTTGTCCCACCCACCCACATCCTCCATTTTTTTTGAGAAGTGCTAACTATGAATTCAGTTTAAAATTCCTCTTAAAGGGGAGATGACGGTGTTAAATCAAGTGGAAGTTTACCTGTTGATTACCTTAACTTTAACTAAGACACACAGACTTTATGTTGCATTGGTAGTTGGTAAATCACTATGATTTATCAGCTGGAAGAGTTTCACTTGTCTGTGGTTATTTTGCTGACAACAACTCATCTCATTAGCATAAAAGTTACTCTTACAGCTCTATATTATCTTCCTTGCATAGTGGTGTAGTGCTAGTAAAGACTTTTTGACAAGATAGTTCGTCATTGTTGATTCTGTTGGAGGTATAGCTCTTGGGTTAGAGAGCCAGGTGGTGTGTTTCTGTAGGCAGTATGATAGTAGCTCCTGTAGGCTCGGGAGAAGAGCTAAATATGAGGAGCAGATGTGATAGAACAGATTTGCAAATCAGAATATTAAGATACTTTCAAAAACTTTAAAAGCAATAAAAATTTGGCAGACATGATAGAAGCTTCTTAACTTTCTTTCTTCAACCCCACAGAGTGCCTGGCTTTACTTTTTTTTTGTTTGTTTTACTTTCTAGATATCAAACATCTCTTTTGAAAATACAAGTAATTTGTTTTCCATAGTTTTTGCGAGTTCTTTTGGTTGTATTGAACATTGTTTCAAGGCTTCAGTTGGAGAAAAGTACTCATGGAATATGTGTCCAAGGCTCAGACTGTTAGGACAAATTTAAATGCAAGCAGCAGTTTGAGGGTCATTGGTTTTTAGATGTCCACTTTAGCATGTTGTCTCCTCTTTGGTTACAGAAATGAATATTTTAAATAACATTTTGTATAATATAGTAATATGATAAAAAGGCTAAATATTTGTCCATTATTTCACTGTGAAACAATGATTTTAGATTAAAGATTTTAGAGTTTCTTTTGTTATGAAACATTGCACAAGAATCCTCTAAATCTCATATGCTCATAAAGTATGGAAGAGTCTGATTATGGTATTATTGCTATTTTGAGTCTCAAGATTTTCTTAATTTTAACTTTTAGCAAAGGAAATATCCCAGTGATTGAGTGATAGCAATGTGTTTAAAGAAGCACCTGAAAAATCACTGTAGGAATTTAAGAAAATCTTTCATCCCCACTAGCAAAACCATGCTAGTAGAGCAAGACCTCGTCCGCTTTTTATCACAATACATTGTTGGGTAATTGTTTTAAAATTATTTATAGGTCAGAATCCCAGCTGTTTTGAAAATACTGTCATTTAATATGTTGCCTGTGATTCTCATTAGCTTTTTTTTTTTTTTGCCTAAGGGTTATGAAGAGAACAAAGATTTGGCTGTATGTCTAGGACTGAGCACTATATAAAATTTTTGTCAGGGGACTTGTTGACCTTATGTAAAGTTGCCTCTTTGAGAAGCTCTTTATATTATGGCTGCAGTTGCTATGGCAGTTGGATAAACCTAGCAACAGCCAGCATGCCCTGGTGCAATGTATTTCAGAAGTTTGGCCTCCAAATGGGCATATTTGCTTACTGCAAAGTTTACATCCAATACACAAATAATGATCAATCAAGTGAACTGTGCATTTTAAAAGCATAGACTGATATATTTTTTCATATATTTAATGTTATTCCATTATTCCACACAGAATCATACCTTCTGTGCTGCTTGCAGATAAAATGGCAGCCTTCAAATAAAATAATTTATTTATTAAAATTCACAACTTCTCTGTAACTTGAGGTAGAATATTGCAGTACCTTTTAAGTATACTTGCATTAGGTTGGTTGTTTTGTTGTTTTTTTTTCCTAAAGTGTGGTATCCTTTTTAACTCTTTCATCTTAAACTGTAATGTTCTGCTACTAGAAAAATATTGGGTTGATCTCCTAATATATTAAACCCAGAACATCCCTTCAGTGATGTTTTTCAGTGACATTAGTTGTTATTTTGTGTCCAGTGGTGCTCCTGGGAAAGGTAGACTTGATCAACAATGTTATGATTGCGGTGTGCTTGCAGGTACGGCTGACTCAGCAGCAGTATGTGGTTAGTCTGACTTAAAGGAAAAAGACAAAATCCTACTATTATGCTTCTCCTCAGGGACAACTGCCATTCTCCATCAAGAAGACAACCATTCAACCAGAAAGATTGACTCCCAGAAATTCACCACAATCACTTTAGTATTTTAAATTTCAGGTGGGACTAGAATTGATGGTGGTAAGGGCAGAGGCTCAGAGCCTTGAATCTTTATGCTTAAGTGAGTTAAGCAAAACTGCTGGCTCTGAAGAAGTCTGTATTTCTTTTTAACAGCTAGAAAATAGGATAAATAAGAAAGGGAAAATGCGGTCACTGTTTGGAGGTGGGGGAAAAGACATTTTAACCCTTTTGATGATGACAAACTGAATCTTAAATTATTTAATCCTGGATTAATCCTATTTGTATGCTTGTGTTGGTGTGTGATTGGTTAAAAACTAAATATAATGAACATATAGTTTCTACAGTAAGTAAGGCTGTTGAAAATACCTTTAAATCTAAGGCTTAATCTACTGGCCTGTTGATAGTAGATATCTGAGTATTATTTGCATTTTGAAATTGCACTAATGTTTTTTAATGTTTTACAAACAAAGCATGGGAGTATACCAGCAGAATACCAACATCTTGACTTTTTTGCTTTTATCATTGAATATATTTAATAAAAATGTAGTAATAAGCTCCAGAATTTTATCGGACTGCTGTATAAACACATTTCCATTTCTGTTCCTTCCACAACGGGTGTTTTACCTGGAAACTATAAAAGGTCAACAGAGGAAGCAAACATGTTGGCATTCACTGTAGCCAATTTTATTTTTTGAAGTGACACATTTAGAAAACTGTGGCAAGTTTCAATGAGAATGTTTGGGTAACTGGAGCTCCTGCTTGCACATGATTGTTAATTCTGTGCTCTTGAAAATCTAATGTGTTTGAAGTAGAGCATGGCTTTTGTATAAGCAGAAAATTATATATACCTTTTTTTTTTTTAGTGGAGTGAGAAAGTAATTATACTATAACCCATAGTTACAGGCTGTTGTGAAATCTGAGAAAGTTCTTGTAGTGAGAAGGTATCATTTTTCATCAGCACATTGAAAGTAAATTTTTCTCTGTCACCATCTTTCTGATACATGTGTGAATTTAATCTCTAGAATAAGTGGCAGGAACTAAAAGGACATCAGTCTTTGTAATTCCAGTTTGTTGTTTACTATGCCTTCAGAGCATCATCACTGATGAAAAGGGTGCAGTCTTATGAACAGCACTCTTTCTAGCACTCTGAGGGATGGCTGCTATTCACTGCCTTTAATCTGAAAATGGGTTAAAATCACTATTTATGAAGTGTAAATGCGTGTCTATTTCATGATAGGAACTCATATCATTTTTTGCTAGCATTTCCATATGCATTCTCAGTCTCCTTCACTTTATAGAAATCCATGTCCTCCTTTTAAGATAGACAGGAATCTAAACTACTATTAAAAATCAGGTGAGTGCAGCCATAGTGTATTTACGAAGTATTTCTCGCTTTCAGGAGAGAAGTGAATAGGCTTTGTCTGCTTTTGGAAAAATAGGATCAGAGGACTGGAGCACCTCTCCTGTGAAGACAGGCTGAGAGAGTTGTGTTTGTTCAACCTGGAGAAGAGAAGGCTCCAGGGAGACCTTTTAGATGACCTTCCAGTACCTAAAGAGGGTTTACAAGAAGACTGGAGAGGGACTTTTGACAAGGGCATGCAGTAGAACAAGCTTTTAAACTGAAAAGAGGGTAGGTTTAGGTTAGATATTAGGAAAAACTTTTTTACTATGAGGGTGGTAAAACACTGAAACAGGTTTCCTCAAGAGGTGTTAGAAGGCCCATCCCTGGGAACATCCAAGGATGGGTTGGATGGGGCTCTGAGTGACCTGATCTAGTTGAGATATCCCTGCATCTTGCAGGGGTTTGGAATAGATGACCTCTAAAGGTGCCTTCCAACCCAAACTATTCTAAGATTCTGTGATTTCTGACTCTTTCAGGGTATATAAAGCCTCAGAGTTTTAATTAGAATATTGGAATGACGGGTAGGATAAAGAAGGAAGGAGATGACTTCTACCGCTGAATGTTTATGAAACTCTGAGATTTAAAGCAGTTCTATGAAAGAACTGAGACATCTTCCTCTGAGTCAACCTTTTTTTTTTTCCTTTTTTTTGGGGGGGATGACTTATATGTTGTATTGGAAAGTTTTTTATTTCCCTTTGGACCAATGAGCTTAGCTTGATGAACTGTAATAAAACTACCCCACCCCCGAACTCAACAAAAAACTCACACCTTTCATATGAAGTGGGTAACATCAATATTAGTTTGCTTTTAAGTGTTGGAAGACCATAATATTTTTATATGGTTGTCAGAGGAAATACCAAAATGTTCTAAACACTGCTAACAAATGTGTTTAATACCTAAACACGATCCTTTACCTTGGAAGTGTGTGTGAGATGGATTTAAAGGAGGTACCACTGAGGTTTATGTTGTTACAGAACTGCTAACTAATGACCCTATGAAGACTAGTGTATATATATATATATATGTTTGTTTTGTTTTTTCTGTGAGTGCCTTCATGTAAAGGGCAAAAGCAGTTGTGGGTTTGCTTATTTTTTTTTTTTTAATGATGGTGTCTTTGAGACAAATTTACTAGAAAGTAGTTTACTAGTGAGTTGGATAAAATGGGGAGACAAGTGACCCTCTTCGCTCTCATTTATTAGTAAATAGTACAAGTTTTTCCATTGCTCATTTTCTGGTAAAAAAATTGATGCAATGCTCAAAAAACATAACTGCAAAGCAGAGAATATATGTTTAAAGCTGTCCCTAGCTACATGCAAACTCTCAAACTCTGTTCTTCCTTTATCATGAAAATTGACTTCACAGATTCACGTGAATAGTACTGATTTACAGATTTATGCACTGAAGTAGTCACCTGGGAAGTGTGAAGTCCTACGGGAAGTTTGGACACAAACACAGTTCAGAAATAGTGAGGTTCTCGGGAACAAACTTTGCAGTGGAACTGATGCACAGAGGTTTTAGTGTCTGTGCCTGTATCTTACCCCATAGCTTGGAAAGGAAGAAGATTTCTGTTTAACTGGTTTATGCCGAGGTGAAAATTGTAGATGGTAACATCAGGAGCTCACCAAAGAGGTTTAAAGAAGGCATGGGTTGCTTAATGGGTTGCTTGGGCCAGAACTGCATTCTTCCATTTCTTAAATATGACGTGAAAATAAGAATGTTTTAGTCGCGTAGAATAAATGTAACTGTTGTGTAATTCAGGATACTTACACTTTTCTGATTTTTATTAATTTACATTCACACATTCCCTATTTTTCTTATTGGTTTAGCCTTTATAATTTCTAAACTGAACTTAGTGTAAAATTAAGTAATCATAGAATCACAGAATAGTTAGGGTTGGAAGGGACCTCTGGAGATCATCTAGTCCAATCCCCCTGCCAAGATAGGTGTCATGGTTTGAGATAGCCCAAATTCCAATTCCCTAGCTCCATCCCCCCTCCCACATCTCAACCCAATGTGAGATGGGTTTTTTTCCAGACAAAACACAACCAGACTCAGAATGGGGAAAGGGAATATATTACAATGACTATACAAATAAATACTACAATACATTATACACACGACTACAACTATCTCTACCATGACATAAGTATTTACAATGGATCAGATCTCTTCTCCCCTCCAAATAAAAGTCCAGGAGGGAAAGAAGGACAGATCCCTTCCAGTCTCTTAGGGCAGCAGCTTCTTCAGAGTAGCAGTCACTAAGCAGCAGCATCTTCTAAGGCAGCAGGCTCTCTCTGTCTCTTCTGTTTCTTGTAGCAGCTGATAGCTGGATCTCTGCCAGCACACACGAGGGGGGTATCCCCCTCGGCCACTCGTCTCTCCAAACGAGTGGTCTTCCGTGGGCTTCGTCACCCCAGACAAGGTCGTATCACCACGTCATATCACGAAGCACGGGGGGTCTTCGTGACGGTCTGGTATCTTCAGGAGATTCAAGCTCCTTGCAGGGCCTCTGTGCCCTGTCTCAGGCTGCGAGCTTCTTTGTAGCTTGCAGCAAGGGAGGGCCCTCAAGGCCAACCTCCCACACCGTCCTGGCTGAGCTCTCAGGACGTCCGAGCTTCTCAGCATGTTGCACTTCAAGGCTCTTTCAAGTAAGAGTCTATCAACTTCCTCCTTCCAGGAGGTCTCAAAGGAGTTTTGGGGGGTCTGGTATCAGTTCTTACCCCCAAGAACTCTGTAGAACTCAGCTGCTGACTCTCCTTCCCTCAGGTCTCCTTCCAGGAGTCCCTTCTCTGGTGCTGCATGTCTTTGTTGCTTCTTCGGTTCAGTTCTGGCTGCTGCTTTCTCCGGCCACTGCCACGGCCACTGCCCACGATGGAGAAAACATCTCCCAGTATAACTATAGGCACCTAGCCCAGCATTATGCTGTTCCAGGTCCCCACAGGCCCCAGCTGGGGCTGGGGGCCGAAGCCCCCCTGTGGGGCTCAGAGCCCCTTCCTCGTGGCTCACAACATGGCCACCTTCTTCTAACCTCCAACTACAACTCTTCTCTTCCGGTCTGGTTGTGATATGTTTACATTTTTTGCAGGAGCGCTCATTGGACAGAAATTCAAAACTTCCAGGGGTTTCCACCCCTTGGGGTCTACCACTTTTCTTATCCTCTGGGGGAAAACAAAGTCCAAACCACTACAATAGGCTCACCTAGAACAGGTTACACAGGAACCGGTGTCCAGGTGGCTTTTGAATGTCTTCAAAGAGGGAGACTCCACAACCTCCCTGGGCAACTGTTCCAGTGCTCTGCCACACTCAGTGTAAGGAAGTTCTTCCTCATGTTGACATGGAACTTCTTTTGTTTTAGTTTAAGGCCATTGCTCCTTGTCCTGTCACTGGACAACACTGAAAAGAATCTAGCGCCATCCTCTTGACACTTACCTTTGAGATATTTGTGTGTATTGATGAGTTCCCCTCTCAGTCTCTTCCAGACTGAACAGGCCTAACTTCCTCAGTCTCATAAGAGAGATGCTCCAGACCCCTAATCATCTTTGTGGTCCTCCACTGGACCCTCTCCAGTAGCTCCTTGTCTTCCTTGTACTGCGGAAACTAGAATTAAAAACAGTACTTCAGATGTGGCCTCACTAGGGCTGCGTAGAGGGGGAGGATCACCTCCATCCGCCTGTCCACACTCTTCCCAATGCACTCCAGGATGCCATTGGCTCTCCTGCCCACAAGGACAGGCTGCCAGCTCATAGTCAACTTGTCATCCATCAAGGCTCTCAGGTTCTTCTCTGCAGAGCTGCTCTCTAGTAGGTCAGCCCCCAATCTGTACTGCTACTTGAGGTCATTCCTTTTCAGGTGCAGTACCCTACATTCGCCTTTGTTGAATATGTCTGTTTATCTCCAAATTCTTGACAAATTTTGGAATATTCACTTAATGTTTTCATTGGAAGGGAAAGAGGGGTGGAGAGATTTGGGCAGAGTAGCTCAGTGATGTGGGATAGAACCGAGTAACTCATACCCTATATACTTCCAGTGGTCATGTTTTCCTTGAAAACTGGAGCCAAAACAGATGGTCTATTAGTACATAGTGGGTTGGACTGAGATAGTGCAGTCAGCTGGCAGGTAATGTAATATTTGAATGTAGTTGGTTAACAGAATGACAAGAGGTTCAGAGGTTTTAGAGGCCTCTAAAAGTCATGATAGAGAACTTCTAAGTTCAGAGCGTGAAATTCAAAATAGGATGAATTGCTATCTGGAGAAACACAATTATGAGAATGTGTACAAAAATGAGCTTTTACGTGCTTCCATGCAAAGTCACTGTAGTATGGGAAAACCATTCAGAATAAAATTATCTTAAATAGGTCTAGAAAAGATAAATCATGATAATCCTTAGTCAGATTAGTACTTCTAGATGAGCAAACCTTTTTCATTCACTTTTGTTGGGGTTTGTTAGATATTGTTTCATTGTCAGGCATCTGTGTTGAGGCTATTGTCCGAGCAGCTGTTGCTGGTTGCATTTAGTGTTGTCCTTGCCTCTTAGCTTTAAATAGGTTCCGGAAATCTGAACTTTACCTCTTAACATGGTTTTTAAGAAATGGCAGGGTGAATCTGAGAAGATTTTACCTGAGGCTGAGAGCTTAAATATGCCAAACAGGCTTATTTCTTTCTTTTTGTAGTCAAAGAGTAACTTCAGGGATGCAACTTTAGCTATATACTATGTTTTGCATACTTATGAAAGGCTTAATTGTACTGAATTGCAAAAAGTACACAATGGTAACTGAATGACATTTGCAGAAGCATTACTTATCACTGACTGTCTCCTGTCTTGCTCTAAAGAAAAGCCATGTTACCAGTTGCCAAGGGTAGAATTTAAAGACTGTGAGCTACCATACCAAAATATGCCATTAAAAAATTTGACTTTTACATGAATCCTTATTTGCCAAGCATTTGATTCCAACTTGATGAACTTTTCATTTATACCTGTGTCTATTTATAGAGATTTATCTTCCTGTATATAAGAATGCAAGCTTTTGTGCATAAACCCCTGCATGAAGAGCACAGTGGTGTTTATCACTGGATGTGTCTGCATATAGTACATTAGCAAATAATTGCATCTACCCTTATATATAGAAAGCAGGAAGGAGAGACTAATTCTTTCCTTGGTTTTTAAGTGTGTCTGTCTGAAATTGGTTATGAAGCTTATATGGAAGATACTCCTCAAGAGAATATTAGTCCTGTAGGGATTTTTTTTTAGTACACTGAGAGAGACTCATTGTGGCATAGGACCAAGATGTAGGCCAAGTGGAAATGCAGCAAAGTGATTTAATAGAAAAGGTAATTCCTATTCAAACTGGATGGTCCCTTATTCATTTCCTCGGATTATCATCAAATTTATGTCACCAGCAAAGGAGCTTTATTGAGTTTCACAGATATATTCCTTTTGCTTTCATTGTCATTAGTTGGCACACTGACATTTTCATATGTGTCTCAGCTAATGCCTCAAAATTACTCCATCTACAAATGTAACAATTGAACAGATAATTTTAATAAGATTCAGCTTGACTTCAGACTGCACTCCTTCCTTTCTTTATAGAATGCAAATTGTAACCTGTTTTTAAAGCCGTGCAATGCAGTGAACTTTAATGGGATTTGACAACATCATATTAAGCACAACAACTACGCATAATGTACCGAAAAATTGGACGTGAAATTGGAAACATAGCTGAGAACAAAGTAAATTTACATGGTTTGGTAGTTTGAATGTCTGATATCATATTCTCTCATGCAAGCTCCATAAAAAGCAAGGGATTTAACAATGGATATCAGCGGAAAGTGCTTTTAAAGTTAAAGCTGATGGATGGCTTGTCAAAAAAAATAATTGCATTGGTTGGAAAGTCGGGATGCGTGCTGAGGGGGAGAGAACAGGATATACAGAGAGGATGATGGGAAGTGACAGTGGTCTGTCAAGAAGCAGTGGCTGCCCAGAGAAGTGTGAAGCCAGAGCTATAAGGTGGCAGAGTAGAACAGGCTGTCAGAGCGGGAAAGTGGCTTTAATACCCTGAAAAGCAAAGGAATCCGCCTGTCAGCCTTGCTCAGCCGTGCTGAAAGAGGAAAAGAACATGGCATAAAGTTAGAGACATTAAACGGGAAAAAAAGAGAGGCCAATGAAAGCCAGTGAGGAGGGGTGGTGAGCTGTTATGTTTTTTAATAGACAAATGACACATTTCTAGGTGCAGCAAGAAAGCAAACTGTCTAAGAAATTTAGAACTGATTAGAGGCTTTTTTGAAAAAGAAATACAAGATGATCAGCATCTATTTCTGGCATTTTTAAATGTACCACATAGCCCTGTGACCTTCCCTTCACTTCTCTCTTGTGTAACTGTACTTGCCCATCGCTTCTATGAGAGGCAGAAATGGTTTTGTTATGGAAGCAGCTTTGTCCCTGTAAGCATTGGAAGAACTTGGTGTTTGAACCAAAAGTAATTGTCTCAGAGGTCTCTTTCTAGCCATTCATAAGTTATTAACTTATAAATCTGAGTATCAACCAAACCAAACAGTTCTTCCTTAAAATTTTTTTGAATGTCAAGATTAATTTGGCTATACATCATTACAATTTATACCTGGTACTAGTGCAGTGCCACACAAATAGCAGCACTTATTAATTTTAAAGGTTTTCCACAAATGCTGGAAACTTTATTTATATTTTTAAAGATTGCAGAAAAAAACCTGAGCAACTCTCCATGCAGGTTTTTAAAATAAAATCAGTATTTTCAAACACAATTTCCTGTTATAATCTGTTACAAATATCTTTTAAGGAGAAATGGGGAAAAGAGTAAAATATAAAAATTTTTAAAATCTTTATGTATTTGATCTGTATTTGGTGTAGGATAGCACATTAAAAGGCACTGTGCTTCATACCTGCTGTATAAGAAAGCCATTAGAAACACAGTTCATACTATACTTTTTCAGTGGTTTGTTATAATGTTACTGAAGAAATAATGTCCAGTAGAAAAATGCAAATAAAAATCAAGATACAGCTTTTGCATGGACATTCAAAAAATGCTCACTGCATGTTAAAGAGGTTCTGGAGTACAACTTGAAATGTACTGAGCTAAGTGGAAGCTGCAAAGGAAATATTGTTAGGTAGATTTCAACACTTTTCAGGATTTGATTCAGTTTATAATAGAAGTTATAAAATGCAATTAAGTTTCTGGGTGTTGCTTCACGGAAGTTGTTCTGAATGCTACTAAGGCCGTTTGGAAATAAAATGCAAGTTAGCAGTTCTCACCTGCAATGGGAAAGGAAACAAAGGTCATAGTTTTTGATCATAAGCACTTCCAGATTTTGGCTTAAATGTCATTTATAATGACAAGCTAATTCAAATAAGGACTTTTAATACTTCTGTCCATGTAATGTTTTATGTTTTACTTCTATTGCACTGTGCTGAATGGGACAATTTATTTTCCACCTACAAACACATATTATCTAATTAATAGATAATTAAATAACAATTAGATATAGAAATAGAAAAAATAAGATAGATAATAGAAAACAATTATGTTATTATTATAATGGAGATTTGAACCCCTATTTAATTGCTTACTCTCATAGCATACTTAGTCTTTCTGTTAGTCTGAATATCATATGTCCAAAAATTTATTACATCCTGAAGAAGGCCCACAGTTAAAATGTTATAAGCATTATGTTACTAGTTTTTTGTTGAAACAACAGCAAAAAATTGAGAATATTTTAGCACAAAGGAAAAATTTAGTGTTGCTAGGCATTTTAAACATATTAAAAAAAATGTTCTGAAAGACAGCATTGTTTGCTTTTGAGAATCAACATGTTCATTACTGTCTTTTAAAAATGTATCAGGCATTGAATGTGTATACTTTGGGCGTTGTATGGTGGTCCCAGATTTTAAGGATTCTCAATGCAGGACTTAAAGGGCATTTTGTTTCTTTGTGGGTGTAATTTCAAATTACATAATGAAAAAAATAAGAATCTTCACTTCTGCCTTCTCACATTAGCACCTAATGTAAAATTGCAAAACTAAATACATGAGGAAATTGCAGTAATCCATACCTTTTATGTCTAGATATTTTGTGAGCTTCTAAATGGGAGATGATGTTACAGATTGTATTTTTTTATTCAGAAAATTTTCCTATAATGTCTGTTGCTACTGCATATGAATACATTTCAGTACATATATGTAGTGCAAGCAAATGCATGAATGATAAAACTCTCTACTTGGACAAAATGAGAAAACAAACAAATAAAAAACAAAAGCCAAACAAAAACCCCCACAACATTCTTTCAGAGTTTGAATAGCAGCATTTACTTGCCAAGTCGTTCATTTCTACTCTTCTTTAGCCAGTGAAAGTCCTAACTAGCAAAGAATGAATACAATAAAATGTGCTCTATTTGCTAGGCACAAAATAGTGATATTAGACTTAGAACTACAACCTCTGCTTATTTTTCCTTACTCCTGATATATTGAAAAAATCTGTACTGTTGTTTGCAATATAGTATTTTGTGTATTAATAGCTCTTTTAGTTTGCAAATAACACCTCTTTGTGTCACTTTTCTGGTTCCAGAGGGGTCACTGGTTTTTTACACTTTAGGAAGATTGCTGCTGTTATCTGTAAATCCATTGCTTGGACAACAATGGGATTACATGATATGATTTAAAATGGTATCAGCTGTGTTTTATTCTTTTCACAAGGAAATGACCCTTTACCGTATAGAGCTTAAATAAATAAATAAAGCTTCTATGACATACAGCAGAAAAGCTTTTTGCCTTTGTTACCTCAGCAGTATCTGAATAAAATGTCTTAGTAAGCAAGATATAAGGGGAATGAAGAGAAGAATAAATCAAATTAGTTCACATCTCAAGTTTGGAGCACCACATATAGTGCTAATAATCTGTTTACTAAAATGGGTTTAATGAGAAATCTAAATGTTGATATTTAGATGACTCTATTTTGATCACTTAGAAATTGGCTTTCAAAGTTTACAGAATCACAGAATATGCTGAGTTGGAAAAGACCCACAAGGATCATGGAGTCCAACCCTTAGCCCTGCACAGGACCATCCTAAGAGTCATACCATGTGCCTGAGTGCATTGTCCAAATGCTTAAACTCTGTCAGGCTTGGTGCTCTGACCACTTCCCTGGGGAACCTGTTCCAGTGCCCAAACAGTTGTCAGTGATCTTTGAGGTCTTTTCCAACCCAAAAGATTCTACAATTGTATGATTCTTATATTGCAAAGCTTAAAGTACAGCAGCGTGAAAAACACTTCTGCCTCTCTGCAGCAAGGTTATGCACATGGATGTGGGGGGCCTAAAAGAAAGGGGAGCAAATACTGAATTATCTTTTCTGATGTAGTACCTGAAACCCAAAAGGGGTTTCATTTGTCTCATAAAACTTGTTGTATATGGAGTTAGAGTATTATTAACCAGTATATCCTGGGGTATTCAGCTACTTATACGTCTTCACCTAAAAGTCTTGAATGCAGAAATTGGTGGATGCACATGATTTTGATAGAAATGTTGTCTATTTCTTGTTATCCTGTGTGAGAATATTGCTTATTTCTAGGCAAAACACTTTCTTCCCTATAAATTCCACTGACAGAGTAAAACTTACACCTTGGAACAGGTAACCCCTAGCAAGTAAAGAATGAATTTTTTAGTGTTGAAAATGTCCTGACGTTCCATTTCATTATGCTTTACTGCTGATCTACCCGCCCAAGATCCTCATATGAATTTCATCAAAATAATTTTGAAAAATTTATTTCTGTAACACCCTAAGGGGTATGTAATTACTTGCAAATAGGAAGTAGAAGATCAGGCTTCTGTCTGAATGACTCCAGGTCAAATTAAGATCTGTGACATAGCAAGAAATTTAAATCAAACATCTCAAAGATCACACCTCTTTTCTCTCACTTCCAAAGTTTATATGTATTTTGCGTTTGCTGCAACAAATATACCGTGTCCAAGTATGTATATTCGTATACGTGTGTGTGTGTGTCCCACTACAGTGGGGATTGGTTAAATATATCAGTCTTTGTAGAGAAAACATGCAGAAAATGGTAGCATGTGATATTGCAGCAAAAGACATGTTAACTTGATTTGTGTGTCTTTTATGGCTTTGGGAGAGAGCCAGACCCTGTAAAGGAAAGTCCCACTTATGGTGATCTAGAAAGCAGCAGGATTTTGAAGACCTCCCTCCACTTTGTAAAATCTTAGAAGAGAATAACTACTGCTTAGTTTGCCTAAATTTAGATTTTCACTTAGTAGAATGTTCATATATTAGAATATTTCCTTTATTTCTACAAAGTATGAGAGAAGATATATCTAAATTGTGTATTTCTAGCTGATGTAAAGGTTAACAAACGTATTGAATGCTAATGAAATGAGGTCTGCACAATGCTTGAACCTGTATCAGCTGTACTTGCAGCCTAGGTTTCTCCAACCTGGAAATGCTCCTCTTGCTAATTACTCCTGCTTAGCATTTTGATCAAACTTAGGTATGTGAGCTAGTATAAAGCATTCTGTCACATTGAGAAGGAACTTCCATCTTTCTATTTTAATTTCTGGGAGAAATCACCCTTGCATGATGACAATGCATTCTTTTCCCATTTGTCTTATTTAATAGGAAAGGGCTAGATGTGCACATAACACGGGGCAATGCTTTAATAATTGAAGTGGTTTTGGAATAGGACTTCTGGTCTAGTTTACTGTAGTAAGGGATATAACTTAGAAATTTGGTGTAGAGACTTCTTCTCTTGTTGTATCCCTAAAAAGCTGGAGATAAGCATACCTGATGGCTTGGTATTAGATATTGACTCATTTCTAACCTGGGACAGGAAAAAAATAATAAGAGGGTTTTACAGAGGAAAAACTAGTTGCTTTTGTGAGTAGCTCTTACAAACTTCCGGTATTTCTACTTAATATCCGGCGATGACAGTAGCACCTTAATAACTTCATTTGCAGGTCTGTTTGAAATATTAGTAGAAGGGATTGAAGCCCTGTGAATTTTTTCAACCAAACATGACTGTAGCTATATAAATAAGAGATACTAACTTCCTTTTCTTTATTGAACAAGTCATGTCCTGAAGGCTTCTGTAAGTCACTCTGAACCAATATTCTGCTTAGAAACTGGTTTTATTGTAATATGACTTTATATGTCCTAAAGTTTGTCAGAAAGGTCATGCAATCCATTACTATTTCTGTTCCAGTTAGCTGTTCGGCTTTTTTTAACATAGAAGTGATTTTTTTCTTTTCTTTAGAACCCCTTTGAAAAGAACTGAACTTGTTGTGTTAGATTCTTCTTGCCAATCTAGTTTCTCTTATTTTTAATACAGCAAAGTGTTCTCTTGGCATTCTCTCCCCCCTTTTCTCTGTGGGTGTGAGGTGTTTTATTCTACTGGATTTGGTGTTTCCTTCAAGCAAGCAAGGGCCCTAAAGTTACAAGGGCATTGAAAAATATAAAACTGGTCAAGATAGATGGCGAAAAACATCATGCATAAATAAAGTACCCCCTTCTCTCTCTCTCCTTCTCCCCCCTCCCAAAATGAACAATGATTGTGTGGTTGAAGACCTGGCTGAATAAGTGTGTCAGGTACTGATTGGAAGAATGATAAATGGAGTGACCTAACAAAGGATTGACTTCTCCAAAAGACAGGCCTTTTTTAATGGATGGAAAGGGAGGAAGCCTCATTTAGAAGGGAAAGGCTGTTGGCAGTGCAGATATGACAAAGGGGAAGTCGACAACCATTGATTTACGTTCGGGAATGACAGTTGAAAAATTCAACAATAATCATGACAAATGAGAAGCGATGCAGTCAGAGGAAAAAATGCCAATACGTTAAGCCTGAGAAGAAATGCCAAGGTCACAAGCAAAGGTTCCCAAACTTCTGCTTTTGACAGCCTTAATGGAAATATTGGAAAAGATGGGGTGTACAGGTTAAAAAGTACAGTTTGGAAACAGGAATTGTAGGCGATGCTAATTAGAGTTTGTTCTTTTCAGAGAGGTCATGTGTGTTGCCTGTAGTAGTGTTGTGGTGAACTGACCATTAACAGACTGTTCTCCTCCAGAGCATCTTTTTCTTTTCTTGAGGAACTGCTGAAATAAATTAATAGCAACAGGCTCAAACAATCATGTTAATTTTAAAATATCACTTTGCTGGTCAGTGAATAAAGCAAATCTGTAGATTTCTTTACCCCAGTCTTATGCATAGTATATAACTTATTAAAAAATAATTGAAGTGTGATAGTAAATAAGGTTATAAAATATTTAGATGGATCGTTAGGTCAGATCTGAATAAATAAGTCTGGCATCTGAGAAGTCTTTAATAAATGTAAATCTAAACAGAATAGCAAAATCTTGTAGTGAAGAGGTTTTAAAATAAACAGTGCCGTGTTTATTTTTGGTTTTCAGCTTATTGAAGCAGTTCGTGGAATGAGCAGACCACATGTATCAAACAATTTTCTTGTAGTGCATTAGGTTTAATTAAGTTATTAAATAAATTACAAAATTTCAATATGCAGATAGTCACTAGTGTAATGAAATGAGCAGCTCTCTGTTTACTTGAAAACTTGAGAAAACAGTGTGTTGCTGAGAGAAACACTCCTACCCAATGCATCTTATGGAAATGAGCAGTAAGGCAGTGAATATCAAAACCTATTTTATTTGTGTAGTATTATCTTTACAAATATTCCATGATATTGATTAAAAAAAAACTCCATTGTTTCCTCCAAACAAAACTGCCTTTAGATGAGGCTTAATTAGAGGGAATGATCAGGCTTATAATATTTCATTATTGTAGTATGTCTTTCAAATTGAACTCATTGCAAAGTCCTGACTTGTAAAGGGTTAAACCCTCATGCGCAAGTACTAATTTAACATGCCATGGTCATTTTAACCTTACATGTACTGCAGACAATTATACATTTAAAAACAAATCTGAAATGCAATCTGCACAGTTAATACCTGAGCTTGAGGAGAGGAAAAAAGACACATGCACGCACACACACAAAAAAACCCACCCCCAAAACAAACCTGGAAGGGTTATAAATTGCTGGGACCTGTTATTTGAGGTAAATCTGGATCTATAATGGGTTTTTACTAGTCCACTTATACCTGGGGCTGCAAAGTGGAATATAAGGAAACTAGCCTCTTTAGATTAAACATTTTCTAATCAGCTTTATCACTCATATCTGAATTTATCTTATTTGAGGAAAATGCCAATATATTAGCAAGCATATATGATACACAAGGTGACCCTACCAACTTAATGACATAATACATTATCCTTAATGAAGTCAATATCTTGTCTTTTAGCTGTCTGTCTATTGGGGCGATTAATTGCAGTGTCATTAAAGTTAGCTCTCTTTTCATTTGAGCTTGACAAGTCGCATAAAACTAATGTTCTTAGTTATCAGCCACTGGAATAGGATGGAGGATGGAGGAAATTGTAGGACAAATAAGGGGGTACTGCAACAGCTAACTTGAAGGAATTTTTCCAATGACTGTTTTCTGAGCCTTCATTGCCGACTATGCACTAATAGTTAAAACATTTGGAACAGAATTATCCAGACTGGGGGTTTGCTTCTGTGTATTGAGCTTGAAGTAGAACATAATGAAGAGCAAACTATCGGAGGCCACTGTGTTATTAAGACATCAGGACTGAAAAATTTGCAGAAATAGCCCCGTGAGTAAAGTTAAATGAGATTACCTATCCTAAGTTAGTGCGATAAACAATATAAAAATATGTATTTTTCTCTTACTGTAGAGTTTCTCATTTATCAGAGCGTGGAATAAACATAAAACAATTTAGGAAATTAATTTATATGAAATAATGGCTTTGCATCTTTGGTAAAACAAGTTTCAGTCACTGGTGATGATAGCAATGAAGCTCTGGTGCCCAGTGCTAATTGTAGCGCAAAAGCATCACTCCCTGCCTTCCCCCTACCTCCGAAACTACAAGACAGGATGGCTGTAATTTACAGTGTGTTATCTTTGTCTATAGCGGCAAGATGATATGAAGTAAATCAAGGTACGAGTAATGAAAGACTGAAAATTTATTCCTTGGAGCACACTTTAAAGTGTAGTATCTGTTATAGTGGCACTGCCTGAAGACCCTGAAATGAGACTTGGATGAAGGGCAATAAAGAAGCATAGAGGCTCATGTTAATGTTGTTTGTCTGAGGTTAGTAATTGGGTTCCACTGATGAGTTGTGTGAAGACAAAGTGAGAATCCTAGCAAGTATTGTAAATCTTACATTGTTGGAACAAGAAGCAATCCTAACAAATATTGATCCTTCCTGTGCCCAGAGGCGAGGAAGAAAGCAGCATGCTGCTGAGCCAGTGTTGTTTCAATAGCACCAATTACCTTAGTGAGGCTAGTGCTCTGCATGAAATCCCACCAGGCTCACAAATTGTGAATTATCAATGATTAGGCTTTTTAGATATATCCCCTAAAATCATACCAGGTTAGCTTTCTGTATCAATTCTCCTTTCAGCCCCCAAAATGTATCTCTTAAAAGCCTTTATTTTCAGCTTTTAAAATGCTATAGGTATATTTCAAGTACATAGTGTACACTTAATTCTTTCCCTCCCATATATCCCCTTCTCTCCCCACCCCACCCTGTACCCCCCTAAAAAAAGGACTGATCTCACAACACCTGAAAATATTCTTAGTAACATTTACTGAATATTTGTTTAATTTGTATTTTCTTGTTTCTAATTTACATTAAGTACTAGAAAAAAACATACAGTGCCACAGTTTTAAAGGCTTCTTTTAATAAAACCTCATGTTCTGTATCTGAAACTTTGGTTTACTTTGAACTCTAAATTCAGATTTCTTCTAGAGAAAACTCTTAATCATAATCAAATCATTTACAAAAGTACAGTGTGCTGAAAAATTGATGTTCAATTTGAAATTCATATGTAGTAAATGCCCATGCTTCCATACTTGCTCTTTGCCTTATCTTCTTTGAGGTTATTTGTCCATGCAGAGTGAGGCTGCCAAAATGCTGTGTGAAGGAAAGACTTCTGTTAGTACGTGGGGGAGAGGGTGCCAATAGTAGTCTGGGTGTTCAAACCCAGCATTGTGACAAGTCCCTGTCCTGAAGAGAGGCAGGGATGTGCATGCTGGGGGTAGAGAAAGGGAGTTAGAGGTCAATAGGAGACACAGGAAGAGATCCTCCTCTTGCCACCTTCTGGTATTGTGTCCTACCCACTGGAGCATGCTTGCGTCTTCTATGGTATCTGTGGTTATTGATGATATTAAGGCCAGTAGGAGCTTTAAAGTAAACTTATAGAATCTCTGCTATGCTGTGTGAAAAGGGAGGCCTAGTAAGGCAGAAAAATGGTGCATCAACATATATAATTGCTGCTGCTTTGTTGCTTGGTGGCTGGCATTGACCTTGAGTTTAACCTGCTACCTCAACCTATCTTTTGGGGAATACCCTCTGGTGTGACGGACCTTCTGACAGGAGCTCCTCTTCAGTGTGGAGGGGGATGACTTTTTCCTCCATTCCTATCAATTTTACCTCTATCCTCTCCCATATTATCTCATGTATTTCTCTTAGACCTGCTCTTGAGTTCTCATCATGTGTTTTCTGATTTACCAGGCTGACAGATTCTCAACTGAACTGGTTCAGAGAGTGGCAGAGCAACTGCTTATGCTTGGTCCTCTGTGCTGTGCTAGCTGAGAGGACATGAAGTTACTTCAGAGAAGGGTTCAAAATTTGAATTTTCTTTTCTCTTTCTTTGTTTATAGATAGCATACATACACTGTTTGGGGTTGGCAACCACTAAAGGGGAGCTGGGTAGACAGAGGAATATGTACCTGTGCTTACAGGAACATGTGAGTATTGGGAGCACCGCCCCAGGACTGAGTTGGGTGAATGTGAGTGTTCCTAGCACCTTGTATCTGGTTTTGAAATGTCCTGTAAATCTTTGCACATGAGCTTGCCTGAAGTTTCCATGCAGTTTTGGAAGGTGTTGTTGAAAGCTGTGTGTTTTGAAGCATTTTCCTGTAGAAGATGAGAACCAGCACCCAGTGTTTCATTGTACAATTCTATTTCAACTGATCAGAAGCCAGTAGCAGTTCCAGTGATTTAAATTAGTTGGATGATAGGTTTAAGAATCTTTATAAATGGTATCATAGCTGCACCAATAATGTTATGAGAAATTCCTGTCTTTATTGTGTAATAATCATAACATAAAAATGCTGAACATTAATGCTGAAATGAAGCCATGAAGCTGGTGGCCTGTATATGCGATACTTAATACTATTTAGTGTTTATTAGTGTGGTACACATAGACCTGAACTCACTCTGCGTTGAAACATTTTAATTGCAAGTGCAGAAAGCACTAGTCTATTTTCAATAAGACTACACAGAACATTATTGAAACCATGTTTTTTCCTGGGGCTCAGACATCTGTTGGAAGGGATTCTGCACCACTTGTAATATTATTAAATATAATTTAATACAGTATTAACTAAGCTGGGGCCTCGAGAAGGGAAGATGACTACAGTAATGGTCAATTTTGAGTATGGGATAGTTTCTCAGTGTTACAAGAGACTCTTAATGAGGAAGAAAACCATGCAAGTGTATCAACAAAATTGGGTTGTTTTCTTTCTTTTACTGTTCAACTGCATTTGTCTGCTATTCTTGAGTAATATAGTTTTCAGGAAAGAAAATTCTACTTTTTTTATTAATTTTTGAGTTGCTATATATCAAATTGAACTACAGGTGATTGACCCTCAGTTTAGAAGCTAACTGATAGTGAGCTATCACATCAAAGCTGCAGGCTAAGGGAAACTGCTTTTTTTTTCAGAAGTCAACCTTTTCTATTTAAGAAGCAATGCTTTTTTTTTTGTACTTGCTAGTCTTTGAATAAACTATACAACTTTGATCCATCATTCTCCCCCTGACTATAAAATACTTTAAATTGCTTATGTTTAGACACACAAAATCTGGGATTCTCCAAGCCCAAAATTCCAGCAGCAGTTCCCTCACTAACTCCAGCTTTGTATTAAATTCTAAAGAACACAAATAACAGTGATGACAAACAGTACTTTGTGACTTTTTTTTTTTTTCTCAACTAGCTTTTAGATTTTCAAGATGGGATAAGTATTTTATCATCTTCCCTTAAGCTGCGATTTGTGAGCCTTTCTCTTGATTTAGAACTTTCCATGTTTACTTACCCTGACCATTGTCCCACTCACATTCATGAGTTTTGAAGTTTGTGTTTTGAGTTTGAGTTTTGAGGCTGTTTAAACTCTTTAATTAGCATAGATTATGGTTATTTCCCATGCTGAACTTACTAGGGTGAGTGTGGAATATTATTTTCTTACCCCAGCCTTTGATTTAGTTTTTTCAGCACTTGCAAATGATTTAAGGCATTCTGATAACTTCTGAAAATCCAGATGGCTCTGGAAATCTCAGCCTGGCACTGTACAATATAATTTCTTCAGCTTGCACTGCCACCAAAGGACACAGTCAGTAGCTGGCGCATTCTTAGTGTTTACACTCAGGCATTTAGACACCTAGACTTTGTTTCTTCTTGAAACTTTATGTTGTTTCTGAACCTGGTTCTGTGATCTGAGTCCCAAACTCAGTAAGCTTTAAGACTAAGATTTACCTGTTTTAATTACCTCGTTAATCTTGTTACAATGTGTGAGTTCTCTTGAAAGAGGGTGTATTCCAGTTTACTGCAATAAATTATATCACTATGCTGGAAAGATTCTTCTGGACTAATAGTTGTATATATTCGAATTCTTCAGATCTGTGATTTTTTCTTTCCACAATACAAGCAGAGGATTAACCCTTGTCCCTATATATATATGTGTATATATATGTATATATATATGCAAAATCACATCTATTGGCCACAAGCATATTAAACTGCAAATTAGGAACACGTAATACAAACTCCATACTTATTTATGAACAGAATGATATTTTTGTAACACAGACAGGTAGTGAGTATTCATTTTTGCCACCTAGCCTCAGATACCCATCATAAAAATATAGCTGTTAATCATACACTAGTCTCTTTTCCTAAGCCCCAACAAGAAACTAGGGACCACTAAAAACATGCTCCCTTTCATTAAAGAGGAAATTATTACCATATATTTTTGTAATAACCAGTAACATTTCAAATTACTCACATTTATAGCTTGTAATCAAGTTTATGTTTAACCTCTAATCCCCATGAAGTAGGTAATGACTGGTTTGTTAGTTAACCGCTCATGGGGAAGTTAAGGGCAGTTAACAATCTACCAAACCAGTCATTAACTACAATAGTGACTGATTTCTCAGGTGTTATTGGTGTTATAAACTTCCTTCAATGGTTTGTAACAGAAATATTAATTTGTAAAGGAAAGAAGCATATTTCAATTACTATGCTGTGACAGGCCGAAAATTTTGGTAGTGTCATTTTATTTTCTTACTCCTCTTGCTCCCACACCCATAAATCAGTACACAGAGGAGAGGAAGTACTGACTGTAGTCTTAGGCTGCATGTATAGGTCCTTCCAGAACAAGCTCAGTGGCAAGTGCATTAATAAGATTAGTATAGACAAATGTGGACAGCTAAGACTTGAAGCACTCTTGGTTGAAATTTCCTGCTGGTAGGTAAGTATGTCCTCTGTAGCGCTCAGGGCCTGTAAGCAACAGTGTCATGGCACTGATGTATTCTGATATAAATGAAGATGATCCAGCATGACATGTGCTTTAATTATGTGTTTCATTGCAATATTTTTGTTCCATATTATAAAGCATACTATTTGAATGGTAGTGTTTCACAAGCACCATTTTGATGTAAAATGAATGAGTAGCCTGTTTGTTTAGGTATTGCACTGAGGTTAAAACTAGAGTCAAGCTAAGAATTTTCATCACTTATCTGGGTTAGATTTTTCTTTGGTTTGAATACTTTATTAATGAATTTGCTAGCTTTTAAATACCTAATTTCTCCAGATGAATAACTTCTAACTTTTCTGTTTCTAAAATTGTGCAGCCGTATGGGTTCATACAAGTATCAGAACTTGCTTGTACTGATCAGATTAAATAATTGAGAAGTTTCAGTAAATGCCTGGTACCTCATCTCACATTTTCTTCATGTTCTAATTGATCTGAAGCCCATATGAAGCTTAGCTAAGAGGATCCTTTTTTTGGATCCTGGGCATTAGAAGGTGTTTGGTATGTTCTCTAGCCTGTGAACTCTAAACTTACAGAAAAGCAGACTCTAGGAGTTTTGGAAGGTTTCATGCTGCCATATCCATATCTCATGTATTCTCTTAATTTTAGAATAAACAGTACTTTTTCCTCTTTATGTGAGACAGGTCAAAAAGGAACGAAAAAAAAAAGTAGTGAATGTCTTTCCTCAGGATATACTGTCCAGGACTTTGATTTCAGTACGGAAACATTTGAATTATATTTAAACTCTCTGTAGGATGCCCATTAAACCCCAGTCTTCCAAAGAGGGAAAAATCCCCAACTTTGTTATCTTATATTTAGAATAGAAGGTGTCAGTATGAAGCAGTTGAAGTTTTCCCTTGCATCTCTTTTTATTGTTCCCTCTGTTCTTCTGTTTTATATAAAATCTGCCAATTTGGCAGAATACTTGAAAATTTGAAAGGTAGGAAACTGAAAGTACTCTCTTAAACCGAACTTCTGGTTTTAATGTACTCTCTTCTATGTGTGAATTATAAACACCCATGGTAAATACAATCTGGAGTCTGAAACTTAATTAGAAAATTTCACAGTTTGTTCTGTAGGGTTTTGCTTGTAGTTTAAATCATCTTAGGTAAACATTTGCTTTACTGGAAAACAACCTCACTGGGCTAAAACGTCCAGTTTTATGAAATGTAGGATGTGTATGTGAGTCTTTCCAAAAGCAGGATGTGTATGTATAGCAGCCCCTATTTGGAATCAGTGCCTTTGGGAACCACGTCCATACAGTTCATACAGTTCCTCAAGCTGCTGGAAGCTCCTCAGATGCTTTCAATTGCTATCTGCTACAGCTGTATGTTCCATGTGGGGTGGACATTGCCCCAGTAGGTACTGGTCTGACTCTGCTCATTTCACATAGGTCACTGAACAGCTGTCAGATAGTAACAGCTTTAGGTCACAACCCGCTTGGCCCACATTAGAACCAGTGACCTAGGGGTGAAAGGCATTTTCCGGCACTATCAATCCCTCCAGACATCAAGTCCCCCTCATAGACTTTCCACTGGAACTTCCAGCAGATAATCATGTCTGTGATTTCATTTAACGTGACACCAGATCTTGTATGAAAAATATCTCACTGACCTGTCAGTGAAAGTTCTTTGATTTGTATTTAACAATATATAGCACCATTTTACAAAGTATCACATTTTTTATACCTTGGGTATTACATGGGTTAAAGATAGCCATACTCCAATTGTAGTTTTGCAGTTACAGGCTGATCTACTGTACTGTATGTCCCTTTGGGGAAAAGAATGCGAGTTCCAGCCACAGATTATCAGGAAATTCCAGCCAAACTGCAATTGCATTGTAATAATGCAGTACTTTGTTACTGAGCAGGTTAAGAAGTGGTATTCCCATTATGTAGCATATAATGAAATGAATGTTATTGTTAAGCATAAGGACAGGACGTATTAGAGGTATCTTTTATTACACAGTCTTCATTATAAAAGAACAGCTAGTGCTAAAATGTTATCCATGTGATAGGTAGAGGTACATTGTTCTTGTGCTACTGTCTCTGATTAGGACTAGGATAATGCACAGTTCCTGCCTTTTATGTCCATCAGGAAACAAGACAGACCAAGGTAAAATAGATGAACGTATGTTGGCAAAAGATTAAAAAGACCAGTAGTAAAGTCCATTAATAATTCTCATATTTAGGATTTGCTTGGTACTGTACTTACAGAATCTGCAACATTTAATCTCTTTTCAGAAAGACTGGCTGAGAGAACCTTTTTTCCTCCTCTGAGTGATAGGCCTAGATTTTCGGAGGCAGCACATTTGTCTGTCAGAGCTCTTGGCTGGTGTCGTGATTTAGTTTCCGTCAAATGATGCTGGTGTCCGGTTGATGATATAGCCTTGCTGGATATGGGGAAATTTGTTACCTTTAGCTTTGACAGGAAGATAATTGCTGATGGTTAACAGAACTGTGCAGAATCCATTGGTTTTGCAGCAACACAAGCAATGGAATCTGCCTCAAGAAGTCAGTCTTTTCACATAAACTTCCGTATGCTGCTTCTTCATGAGCCAATTTTTGCACCAAAGTATATTTGTGTATTGGTTTGGAAGCTTATTGACCTGAATAGAAACAACACATAGTGACCAAGACTTCATGATGTAACATCTTTTCTTTTTTTTTTTTTTGTACATTTTTAATCACAGCAGGTACGATCTTTCTTTGTTTAAGACAGTTGTTAAAAGAAGGGTAGGAGTCAGTGATTGCTCACCTTTGCTAACTGAATGTTCTATGTATATAACTAGTTAAATATAAATAGGGAAAATATTAAAACTGGTCTCAGAATTGGAAGGGAATAGAAAAAAAGAATAAAGCAGAAAATAGATAATACAGAAGAGATTTTAAAAATCCACTTAAATTGCTAGAACAGAACTTAAAGGAGTTACCAGAAATTATGATCAGTGGCAATATTTTGTGATTAAGGTTTTTATTGACAAAGGCTTAGTTGGATTTTTGCCAAAAATACTATAATTTTTTGTAATATTTAATCACTATATCAATATTCATTTTTCCAGATTTCCTGTAGGGATAAAACCATCCTTCCTGTCTCCCCATGCTTATTTCTTAGGTCTGGACTGTGAGATACAGAATTGCCTGAAAAACTTCTTCCACTCTTCCTCCCCCATTTGACAGTGAAAAACAAATTGGTTTTTAATAGCTGGAGAAGCAGAAGCTATAAGTGGAGTGACCAGCAATATCATCTTACTCATCTTATTGGTGATTTTTTTAATAATCCTGGACTTCGCGAATCTTTTAAACATGGAAGAGTTAGATTGATATTAGTAAATATCTCTGTTCTAGCTCTTTTTCCAGTAGGAAAATTCCGACAAAAATGGAACAATATTAGTCTCACATAGAGAGGATTGTCTGATATCTCACAATATAGGTAATATATGCAGTACATGGCTTTTAAATGGCTATTGATTTTGGGGTGTTCCCCTTCAAAAGGCTTGTGCGTGGATTAACTGAAAACTAGACTCGCCTTCATACATACTTTTCTTCATATTCACTTTTCTTCGTAACAACTTCCAGATACTTATTTACAAACTACCGTCATCACTTCTCTTCAGTTTCCAACAAGCATCCTCACATGCTTTTTTTCCTTTGTTTTGCCTCCAAAGGTTGCTTTCCCTGCACATACTTTTAAATCCCTGTTCTTCTCTACTCACTTTGGGCTATGCATCTGTCTGTGTCCTTTCCTTTGGCTGCCTACTTTCCTCTGCTCCAGTTTGCAGCAGCCATGGATGTAGAACTCTCAGAAAGCCCAGGTTCCCTTTGCACATGTGAGCAAATTTCTTTTTTTTTTTTTAATTGATATAGTTTGATTTCCCATTGTATCAAGGAAAAGGGAAATTTATGAAATAATTTGAATTTCTTAGTAATTTGATTAATGTGTATTTTTACACCAACACTGGATTACTACAAGTTTTGTGTGAACTTGTTGCCGCTAGGCATTAATTTCCCAACAGAAGGAAGTTTGTCATTATAGTCCCACATGCAGGAAGTATTTCTTCACTGTCATACAAATGTTTGAAACTACAGCTCTTTCTCCCACCAAAAACTATGTTGGTCAGGATTCTGTCCTAAGATTCTGACTTAAAAAGTCCTGTAATTGACTCATAGCTCTTGAAATCCATGCACATCTACCTTGTATAGGGCTGGTTTAGTAGTTAAGAACATGGAGGTTATGATGTGAAGTGAAGGAATAAAGATGATGATTTCACTGAAAGTGCCATGTGGCAGCAGCTCAAGTTTAATGACTTTTTAAATAGCTTATAGGAAGAAAGGAAACTGTTGTATTCTCAGTGAGATGTCACTAAGATCTAAAATTAGAGAAGTTATTCTGAAACACCTAACCTTTCCCCTGAAAAACAAAGAATGTTTAAATTGCATGTTGTGCCTCAAAGTTTCAGTCCCCTCCCAATGCCCTCTCTCCCCCAGTTCTGCATCATTTTATTTTCTTTACTTGGTTTTACCACTGTATGACCTCGTGTTGTATTTTTTCTGAATGACAATGAAAGTAATTGAAAATATTGATTGGCAGTACAGTTAAGTTGTCAACACAACCATTTAATTTGTCAGGAGGACTTGTTAAATTGTCAAAAATCATATAAAAAAACTCCTTCAGTCACTGATGATATACATTAGAGATGTTCACGAATCAAATGGGCCATTTTTGAGATAAATGTTGAAGAAAAATTCTGAAATGGCTTTCTTCAGATTTTTTTTTTTTTAAGGTCAGATTAAAAAAGAATACCCAGCAAATACCTGGCCAGCAAACACATTCAGTAGAGTACCGGGACGTGATATTACTTACTTATTTTCCAACAGCACCCTTATATATTTTGTATTTATGACAATCTGGATTGAAGTCTGGCATTAATTCTGCAGCAGGTGTGTTTATTTCAGAGCTCTGTTTTAATGTTGGGGTACTTTGATCTCAGTTTTATATATAGGCTGTACCCGAAAAGACAATGCTATTAGTGTTTTATGAACCTTATCTCTGTCTTAGGATAAATATTACATTTTGTCACCATGAAACTATGCAAAAATCTTCTTACACGCTATTTGAATCTGGACATTTAATCTTGGATACTGGTGCAGCTCCAGGTGTGCTACAGTTCAAATAAAACAACTTCCCTGCAGTGTCTTGTGTTTTATTCTTAATGTAGTTTGAACCATAGGTGAGATTTTCTAGGCTGTCTCAGGCAGTCATTTGCACAAATCGAACCAATTTATACTGCAATTCGTAGGGAAGTGTTCCCACTGACCCAGGGAACTTCTGCAATTCTTCCTGTAGTTTTCCTTTTCTTAGAACCGTTGGTACTCCAGAACATATTGAGTGCTCTTGTTTTCCATTGGTTTTGTAAAGCCAACTTGGCAGAAATGGAAAGTGTGTTCCTTCATTCATCACCATTATAATCTGTGATATTTCCTACATTAGGACTCTGGTAAAGGAAGGGTTTTAGCTTTTAGTGCTGCAGGTTCACAAAATGATGGATTTTGTTGTAAATGTGATAGAGAATGTTATCTTTTTTTAAAGTAACTAAAAAGATTAATATTTTTTCTTACGTCTTGGCATTTGGTCCATGATATTTAAGAATCTTGACTTCATAGACAAAAGCTGTTAAGAAATCTGCACATTATAATTCCGAAATATGAGGAGTCACATTGTAAGATCAAAATTTGTATAGCGTAAGATGATATTATCAAGACTTTCTGAAGATATTAAGGGGTGTTGTGATCTCAGTTGTGGAGAGTTGTAAAGGAGTTCGTGCTCCATATCCCCATGTGCTCCTAAATGTAAAGCATTTGGATGTTGCTTGCTTTTCTCTAGTGATCAGAATGCAGTATTAAAAGTCTTAAAAATATTTCAGACTCATTCTGCCAATTTAGGCACAAAATGCACTTCCGTGTTTGTTTGTTTGTTTTTTTTTTCTCTGCCAAGCCCACGCCTGTTCTTTTCTATCTGAAGGGATTTTATTTACCTGGCAAAAAATATTAAGTAGTTCCAGTGTGTGGAGTTTTGCACATCTCTATTACTTTGCAGATTTGTTTCTGTAAGTACTTTGGGATATAATGCACTGCATAAATATATAAATACACATAATTCATTATTACAGCTTATTTTCTTTGAATAAAAAGCTTTCCCTTTTTGTATTAGAGCTGTATACGGGTTTGTGAAAATACTAGAAGTATTTTTTTTAAGTGTTTTAAACTATAGTTTAAAACTATAGTTTTAAAATTCTATAGTATTTACAGCTGCAACTGGTTTTTAATAAAATAAAGTACTCAAAACTGAGTCTCATTTCTCTGAGCAATCATTATTCAACATGAAGAGTCATTAAGAAGAAAGCAGAGATTGGATGCTCTGCAGCTGGATTTAGAAAAGTGGCAGAGTGAAAAATAAATAAATAAGCAAGCCCAAACCACAACAATGGTGTTTAGGGAATAGTTGGCAATAATAGCTTGTCTTAGGTCAGAGAATTTCAACCTTATCACATCAGTGTGTAAATAATATTTTCTGAAATATGGGTTTGCATTTTGAGGTTATAAAAAGTTTCCTTCTGCCTTCTACCAGTGTAGAAAACAATATCATCCTCACTGACAGTACATGCCCCTACTGCTCCCGGTATATACATTTAAAAAACCCTACAGTATTATAAATACAATTGTAAATATGCCTTAGTTTATCAAAGATCATTTAAGAAAAAGCTTGCATGTTTTATAAGCATGTTAAATTAACCGTGTGTTCATCATATTGCAGATTTTTATGTTTTAATTATGATTTGTGATGTGTCAAAATTATAGGTCCATGTGTATGCCTTTGTTGCAGTGGCTTTCTCTCATCTATCAGTTCATTTGAGCTATAATATTACTTTCTTCTAATGAAATTTTAAGCTCATCAAGTCAGAACAGGAAAATTGTCCATGGATTGGTCTCATACTGAGCTCTGAGTATTAAGAGTGGGGGTTTTGTATCTTCAGAATTGTTCATTCTGCTTGCAGGTTGCAGAGAAGCTTTGTGCCACAGTGAAGCAGCTCTAACCTGAATGTTGGAGAATCCTGACCTTAATTGTTCAGGACAGGGACAATGAATCTTGATCCTTGGAACAGTCTTAGCTATTCTGGGAAATGTAGTCATCTCAAAGTATGACAGTTTGGTTATTACTGATTAGACGTGTTTCAGATGAGATTTCCAGGGATCAGTGATTAACATACACCATCTACAAGTAACATTTTTTCAGGGTCGTATTCTGCAGGGAGCTTGGTTAGCTCAAATCCTTAAGTCATTGCTTTCTTATTTAAATATTGGATGGATGTTGGTACAAAAGCTTGCAATTTCTTTTTTTTTTTTCCCCCCCCTCTCCAAGTGGGTAGGCATACCAAATGACTTATGGAAAAGCTAATACAGCTGAAGATATTACATAGCAGAGTACGCTGACTAACATTCTCCTGGGAAGTGCTTTCAATAGAACACACCATAAATCCGTTATTTGTGAAAAGAGCTCTCTGTTTCTCTAAAGGTGTAATTTCTTTACTATTGCCAAAAAAGTATGTAGCAGTCTTTATTTCTGTAAATGTTTTAAGCTGGGTAAATTCTGAATTTTCAATGCTTTGAAGAAAATGGCATAAGACATTCAGATAATAGGACGAGAGAATTTTGATAAGTGTCAAAATGCACATACATGCAGAAAAGTTGGGGTGGCTTGCTATTAGAAGATAACACAAGGTGACAACTGGACATTAGAGTTAATTGGCTAAAAGGAAATGTCAACAGCATGGCAAGTGTAGGGCTTGTGAAGGATTTTTGAGATCTTGTGGAAGAAATCGATGTTTCCCTCTAGTCTTTCCAATAAGCTTCAAAAAGCTAATTGTGTAGTGCAACATATGTATTTAGTACTACACGGTACTAATGATATTCTTTTAACCATTTTCCTTCCTGCATATTCCTGGATGCAGTATGCCTGTCGAATATTTTGACCTGTAAAATGTAAAATATTTCTGATAAGTGATCTTGCCTGTTGCAGTAGGTAATTTGCAAGGTTGGATTCTGTTTAGGGGAAGTGTACAAAAAGTGATTTCAACAGTGCTTCAACTCTAAAAAATGTTGGAGAGGCAACTATACTCATTTGACTTTTTTATAGTTTATTCCTTGTTTTTAAAAAGGACAGATAAATATTGTATGCTAACCTAAGCTGCATAGGCTTTCAGTCTACTAAAAATGCAGGTCTTAGCATGATTCCTTGTTCTTGTAGCCAAAAGAGCTTACTTTGTTCAGAACAGTGTATTTTGTTAAAAAATACATTGTAGTATTTGTTCTGTTCTACTGCATTCTCACTAGCATTTAGAGAACAAACAGAGAAAAGCAATGTCTTTGTCCTCTGTGTACTATATATTAAGTAGTTGTAAGCATTTTGCAAGGATAAGGTATGACATTTTTATGTAGTACTTCGCATTTGAGTGTTGTGACTAATCAATCCTTCTATCCAGCCCTGATATTTTCTACTTAGTAAGTAAAAATGGACACTGAAAGATGGACTTTTGAATAAGAAAACTGGCCTAAAATTTATACTGGGGTGAATTTCTACCACTGCGTCAGGCTGTCATATGATCTTCGACAAGTCTTTTAGTTTCTTATGCCCCAGTTTTCTGCATTTAAAACACAGCTATGTAGCTAAAACTTCTATTTACTGCCACTTTGGTATACTGTGCTGATGTTTATATGTAGGTCAGGGGCTTGTTCTTATGATCTGGGTTTGGCCTCTTCCAATGACTATGGCCTTGGTCTCAGAGCATAATGCAAGCCACAGACTGATGTCTGTAAAGAGGTTTTTGTCTTTGAGGCACCTAGACAGTATTCACAGCAGGGAAGGAGCTGAAGAAGCTGTCAGAGTAATAAATTAGTATTTGTCTACGTGTTTCTGTCTGTGGTTAAATAATAAATTAATTTTTTTTTTTAATAGTTATTTGTAAATCTCATACTAACAATATCTTAGACAAATAGCATTCTAATGTGCAAAAGACCTTGCACTGTTAGGTTTGCTTGTTTGTGAATGACTGATCCATTGCACCATTAAAAAAAAAGTTAACTCGGTTAAGTGAAATAGCACAATAAATTTTGAACTCTTACAGAATCACTGTTTCACTCATCATTGATTGCTATTTACTTATTTATGTTCATCAGTTACTCTTTGTGTTGTCATTTTTTATGGCTATGTCAATGTGATAAATTCATATATTTAGCTGTCTCTTACATCTCTTCTTACAAAATCTGTACTACATTTTGCATTGTGTCCTATATTTTTATATCGAGTGTTCACACAGGTGCTGCTTATTCCCTTTGGACAAAAAGTATGTTCCATCAAAGTATTCAACTATGGCTTCTTTACTTGTGACTGTCATTTTCTGAAGAAGGGACTCTAATGTGTTTTTTGGTTTATTGTGGAATATCTGGGACTTGTTAGCCTGTAAGTGTCAAAAAGTGATAAATTAGCAATAGTGACTCAGAATTATACCTATCTCCAGCCGGAAGTGAGTTTAAACTGCTTTCATCTCTTTTTCATATGCTCTTCAGCAAAATTCAGATAAAAGACATCTCCCACTCTGATTCTAACTCTGCAGTCTTTGAACCTGGGCCTTGGTGACGATACAGTATTGCATTAATTCTTGCACCATTTAGTCTCCTTATCTAATAGCACAGGCTTATTCTTTGTAACTAACAACAATGAAGGGTGCCTTTAAGAAATCTCCAGTGAGCATTGAGGCATTACAGATTAGGTCAGTAGAACTGCTGCTAGGTTGAGCATGATGGATGAGTGGGAGAATGAGTTTCTGCCGCACAGTATTGTGAAATCTTTTCATTGTCACCAACGGGCCTATGAGGGGCTGATGAATGAGGGAGCAAGTGTCAGAAACGCCCTTCCTTGCCCTGGTACACTTTTAATATCTCCCAGAGCTACAGGATGAGTATTGATAAAAGTAAAGTTTAAAAATAACCATGGAGTGATAGGTAGCAATGATTTAAGGAGAAAGTGGTGATGGGGTTAGAGAGGGTTCATTTTGTAAAAGCACACAGAAGAGAGGAAGCTGAGCTGCATGGATCAGAGAAGGAGCAGTAGGCTTTTTATAAAAAGCTAATGTGATGAGGATGACGAGTTCCTTGATGGATGAGTTACTTCCATCTGGTTGCAGTATATGTAATAAATAGCTGTGCTCATGTTTGACCTCTCCCACTTACCAGGCACATCTTTGTCTTTTGGGATATCCAGGAGAGAACTGTCCATTACAGTCAGAGAGAATGGGCAACAGGGAAGGAAGAGAGTGACCAACATACAGAGTTAGGAAGGCTTACAGGGTTGCACATATGGCAGGTGAAAGTGATGTCAAAGTTTTATAAAGGGAATAAGAGAGAAATAGTTCCATTACTTCCTGTGCAGTGTAATTTTAGAATGGGAAACATATTTTGAAATAGTTTCCTACATAAAAATCTTGCATAGCCTGATTTTTCTTGTCCTAGATTTGTATGTTAAGATATTTTTTGCCTTGACTTCTGTTTTCTTCTGCGTTCTTTTTTGTGTCTCATCCAGGGAAAACTTGAGAAAAAAAAATTGTGTTCCTTCACAAAAAATGGTGTGCCTGTCCATTGGAATGCCTACTTTTGTTTGTTTGCTTTTTGGTTTTATGTTCCCCACAGAGACCAGGATTTCTTCTTTTTCTCTGTTTCATAAGAGTGGATCACATGATTCTGGAGAAATGATATAACAGGACTTCAAATGACTTAGCATGTTTTAGCACATGGTTTGTATGAAATTCATGGCTGAAAATATTTTTGAGCTATTTTTTTTACATATTGACACTCAAAGAATTATGTCACCTAATGCTAATATGAATTTGGCAGCATATGTTGTAATGGTTCTCATGAAACCACTAAGATGCCTGCTCTGAAGGGATTTAAAATACAGCATATCTGCTTGGTCAGTTATGGATCCATAATATCATTCAATACATTCTAAAAATTCTTTTGAAAGGCTCTGTTTATTCAAGGCAGGGGTTTACGTTTGGGATTTATTTTCAGTTTAATGTTTAAATGTGTTAATTAGTAGAAAAATAATTGATAAAATTAATTTTCAAGTTATGTTTTAGAAACTGTTACCCTTAACAATGTATGGTCTTTTGCATGAATATGTTTATTGGGTATATGTAATGGCATTAAAATGCTTAGTGGTGCTTGTAAGCTGTAGTCTTGGAGCCCCAATTGTATTTTCTGACAGTCGACTGGGTTTCAGTGGTTGAGAAACAGAAG